>NW_025213004.1:29222-30000 GCF_004010195.1 Chiloscyllium plagiosum
TATCCATGTTTTGGGTGTAGGTTTGCTCACTGAGCTGCAAGGTTCATTTCCAGACATTTCGTTACCCTACTAGGTAACATCTTCAGTGGGCCTCAGGCGAAGCAATGCTGAAAATTCCTGCTTTCTATTTATATGTTTGGGTTTCTTTGGGTTGGTGATGCAATTTCCTGTGGTGATGTTATTTCCTGTGGTGAAGTCACTTCCTGTTCCTTTTCTCAGGGGGTGATAGATGCGGTCTAACTCAACGTGTTTGTTGATAGAGTTCCAGTTAGAATGCCATGCTTCTAGGAATTCTCATGCATGTCTTTGTATGGCTTGTCCTAGGATGGATGTGTTGTCCCAGTCGAAATGGTGTCCTTCCTCGTTCATATGTGAGGATACTAGTGACAGAGGGTCATGTCTTTCTGTTGCTAGTTGGTGTTCATGTATCCTGGTGGCTAGATTTCTGCCTGTTTGTCCAATGTAGTGTTTGTTACAGTCCTTGCACAGTATTTTGTAAATGACATTAGTTTTGCTTGTTGTCTGTATAGGGTCTTTCAAGTTCATTAGCTGCTGTTTTTGTGGGCTACTCACAAACCCACCAACACACTAAAAAAGCAGCTAATGAACTTGAAAGACCCTATACAGACAATGAGCGAAACTAATGTCATTTACAAAATACTGTGCAAGGACTGTAACAAACACAACATTGGACAAACAGGCAGAAAACTAGCCACCAGGATACATGAATACCAACTAGCCACAAAAAGACATGACCCTCTGTCATTAGTATCCTCAC
>NW_025213005.1:0-13669 GCF_004010195.1 Chiloscyllium plagiosum
ATGTGCTGATTAACAACATGTACATTCTGGGTTATTTAGTGAAACTTTATTAACTCCAATACAGCCAAAGGACAAAGATTAATTTTAATTTATCAAGATATACATTGTCAACATTTCCTTGAACATGCAGAAATTAAAGATATCATTGGAGCACATTCCGCCCATTGTCTCCTTCAATCCTTTACAAGGAGTTACTTTTGTTTTGTCTTTTCGGTTTGTTTTAGGTATTTTCAAAACCCGGCACTAAAAGGCCACCTACAGGCCAGGGGGGGTCCTGATACAGCGATGATGTCATTGTGAAAGTGTTCTATTCGATACACTGGAGCACAGAGAGTGAGGGGGCAAACACTGGGGGTAATGGTGACAGTGAAGGGTAAACACTGGGGGTTAATGGTGACAGTGAATGGTAAACACTGGGGGTTAATGGTGACAGTGAATGGTAAACACTGGGGTTAATGGTGACAGTGAAGGGGTAAACATTGGGGTTAATGGTGACAGTGAATGGTAAACACTGGGGTTAATGGTGACAGTGAAGGGGTAAACACTGGGGGTAATGGTGACAGTGAAGGGTAAACATTGGGGTTAATGGTGACAGTGAATGGTAAACACTGGGGTTAATGGTGACAGTGAAGGGTAAACACTGGGGTTAATGGTGACAGTGAAGTGGTAAACACTGGGGTTAATGGTGACAGTGAAGGGGTAAACATTGGGGTTAATGGTGACAGTGAATGGTAAACACTGGGGTTAATGGTGACAGTGAAGGGGTAAACATTGGGGTTAATGGTGACAGTGAATGGTAAACACTGGGGTTAATGGTGACAGTGAAGGGGTAAACATTGGGGTTAATGGTGACAGTGAATGGTAAACACTGGGGTTAATGGTGACAGTGAAGGGGTAAACATTGGGGTTAATGGTGACAGTGAATGGTAAACACTGGGGTTAATGGTGACAGTGAAGGGGTAAACATTGGGGTTAATGGTGACAGTGAATGGTAAACACTGGGGTTAATGGTGACAGTGAAGGGGTAAACATTGGGGTTAATGGTGACAGTGAATGGTAAACACTGGGGTTAATGGTGACAGTGAAGGGGTAAACATTGGGGTTAAGTTAATTGTCTGAAGCAGGTGCAGAGCAGCTATTCCTGAGTGATGCAGCTGGCCCCACCAGTTAGTTTGCAGAAAATCAGAATTAATTTGCAAGATTAGCGAATGGAACACAAACAACAGAGATCAGAATATACACAAACGTAACCGATCTGAAAGCGGAACAGATTATCCCAACTTAATCTTGTTGCAAATTACTGCAGCAACCTCCATAAACGCGGCCTTGGCACAAAATATAAAATCAAACATAGGGCCCACTGGGGAGAGACAGCAGAGAGATTTAGCATGGAATACCTTCTTCCATCGCTTATTAGACCAGCAACCTCAAAACTGACTGATTACTTGCTCTAAACAGCCAGACTGCTCAATCTGAAACTAAACCAAGGACAACATAACCGTGTCAAAGGAGAAACATGGTCAGACTTGGGAAACACAATCACCACATCCCAGACAAGGGGAGAGTTGAGAAAGTCGTGCCAGCACGGTATGAATGACTTGGAGCAAAGAAGTGAACATTCAGTCACCAAAATTGTTCACAACATTACGATCGGTGGAATGGCAAGTTGCGAGCAAACTTCTCAGAAGCTATACCGTCATTTACACATTCAGGACTGAAGCACATTTCAAGAAACCCAAATTACGAGCGCCTGGGTCAACATTCCCCTCGAGCTTACTGACCACACTTTCCTTGTTTCCAGCAAACTCAGCCAATTATAAATCAAAACGTGAAAAGTCCCAATCTTCAGATTACAACGTGAGGCACCGGAGAGCTGACAAACGAGAATTAACGTTAAAACTACACGTATATGTGACAAAACATCTACTACTTGTGAATAGAAAGAAATATTTGAATTCAAGGCGTGTATTTGTAATGGTCAGAGCTTTCATGATACCCTTACTTCCAAATGACCTACATAAATTATTTAATTTGCTTTGTTTGATTTGTTGTCCTGTGTACTGAAATACACTGACATTCACATGCACTGATACACACAAACTGACAAACACCCAGACATACACACTCACTCACTCACTATAACACACACGAACTCACACAGACACTGAACACTGAAAATGTAGTTAAACAGAGAGATCCATACTCACATCACACGCACTCAATATTACTCCAACCAACATGCTTAGACATACACAAAACCCATATACTAAATTTAAGGCATATATACAAACACACAGAAACGCAAATTCAGAAAGAAAAAAGAATGAACAGTTGCATTACTAACGTTAATTGCATCAACGTAAACATAATCAGGTATGCTTTTGCTTGTTTGAAACAAGAAATAGAGGAAAAAATCAAAAGGAAATAAAATCTAACATCTATAGATTGAAGTGGCAATGGGATTTCTTCTCAAATGAATCAGCCCATCAATCTGTATGGCTGACTTCACTTCTATGGCCTCAAAATCATCTGATGGTTTATTGTATCGTCACTGTCTCCTTCAGGCGAAAGCCCTCTGAGATGTCGCTGTTCTTCTACCTCATGCCTTTTGAAATTCTCCCAATTTGTTGGCCGTTCTTTATCTCATCTCCTAAGTTTCTTATTACCCTGCATTCCCGCGGCTAAGCTGGTCTTTATGTTACCGAATGCTGAGGCTCAGGCAGCTCTTCTTTAGGTTATATCACCTTCCCCCGTGCCTCAGTATCACTTGTGTAGCTTCACCTACACTTTTGTCTGATGCATTTTGTCCATGATAATCGACAAATAGCTGAATGTTTGGGATACAGGATGACTCACTGCCTCCAATAAAATCTCAGGTCCAGAAAATGTACAATTAATCCTGTAGGTAATTGAATACATCCTGATATTTTGATCTGTATTTTATAGAATTTCAGTTGTAACTTTGACCGTTCAATGCAACTTTGCTAATTCTATTTTATAGTTTACGAAATTGACCGATAAATGTCAGGTGCTTTGTAATAATTGTTTTCCCCTGGTATGTCTTCTGTATGAATTTCAATTTGTTTCGAATCTGCTTTAGCTCTCATCAAATGTGCGACCGAAGACTCTGCTATACAAATTATGAGTGGAGAGACTAGAATTTGTAATGACTGGAAAGACTCTGGAAAGAAGCATTGTGCATGATCATTCAGAGAGTGCTATATGGGAGAGTGTTAGACTGAAGATGTGAATGTGCTGGATTTCGGAAATGTATTTATTCAGTGTTATGAAATGGAACCAAGAATGAACAAAAGGTGAACATAGAATATAGAACATAGAACAGTACAGCACAGAACAGGCTCTTCAGCCCACGATGTTGTACCGACCAATGATCTTCATGGATGCACTCTCAAATTTCTGTGACCATATGCATGTCCAGCAGTCTCTTAAATGTCCCCAATGACCTTGCTTCCACAACTGCTGCTGGCAACGCATTCCATGCTCTCACAACTCTCTGTGTAAAGAAACATCCTCTGGTTGTGTGATTCAACGATAAATGTTAATGGCTTTCGGGCTTGGTTTTCGGCTGAATTCCTCCAGCACATTCTAAACCTGACGTTTCCATTTCCCTAATTCTATTCCTCAATATTTAAACCGTCTGACATATTTTAGTGACCAGAAAGACCGCAGGTAGGAACAGGGATTGGCAGAAATATGCTGCAATGCAATGCCAAGAAAAATAAATTTACCGTTTCTGATCTCGGCCAAGTTTATCCTATCATTGTCTTGACAGCAGTTCTGGCTTGTTCAAGCTTGTCACAAATTATAGGGCATGTTCCAATGTTTTATTTTTCTCAATTCCGGGGCCAGGAAGACCAGACGAAATCACACGTATGCTGCTTACAATTTCAGTTTATGAATTAGGAAAATGTTATCTAAAATGTGCCAAGCAGCAGTCTAACTAATCATTTTATCTTTTTGATTAAGAAGCTAGCTGGAGAGGGACAGATTCGGGCCCAACTCCTGGTCTTTTGGGAAGGGGTGCAGACCATGTTCGAACTCAACAGTTGGTTTTAGTTTGCCCTGACCTTATTTTCACTTCGATGACTCAATCTCTGTTATATCCCAACCCACACACTGTCCCCCACACAGCCGAAACCGTGTCCTTCTTTCCTTCCTTTCTTTCTTCCTTTCTTCCTTTCTTTCTTCCTTCCTTTCTATCTTTCTTCCTTTCTTTCTTTCTTTTTTCCTTCCTTTCTTTCTTCCTTTCTTCCTTTCTTTCTTCCTTCCTTTCTATCTTTCTTCCTTTCTTTCTTTCTTTTTTCCTTCCTTTCTTTCTTCCTTTCTTCCTTTCTTTCTTCCTTCCTTTCTATCTTTCTTCCTTTCTTTCTTTCTTTTTTCCTTCCTTTCTTTCTTCCTTTCTTCCTTTCTTTCTTCCTTCCTTTCTATCTTTCTTCCTTTCTTTCTTTCTTTTTTCCTTCCTTTCTTTCTTCCTTTCTTCCTTTCTTTCTTCCTTCCTTTCTATCTTTCTTCCTTTCTTTCTTTCTTTTTTCCTTCCTTTCTTTCTTCCTTTCTTCCTTTCTTTCTTCCTTCCTTTCTATCTTTCTTCCTTTCTTTCTTTCTTTTTTCCTTCCTTTCTTTCTTCCTTTCTTTCTTCCTTCCTTCCTTCGTTCCTTCCTTCCTTCCTTCCTTCCTTTCTTTCTTCATTCCTTTCTTTCTTTCTTTCTATCTTCCTTTCTTCCTTTCAGTCTTCTTTTCTTCCTTCCTTATTTTCTTTCTTTCTTTGGTCAGGCCAAACATCAGAATATTGCGTACAATTCTGTTCAACACATTTACAGGAAGAATTTAAATGACTTGGAAAGGGTGCACAAGAGTTTCTTTCCAGGAAGCTACCTTCATTAGAGGGCATGGGCTATAAGGATACCCTGGAAATATGTCTGCAACAGCGGAGGATAGAAGAAAAAAATCATGGCATGTATGGAAAAGGCTGACGGTCAGTAACGTCTTCGCTGAGTTGAAATGTCTAAAACTAGCGAACATGCGTTAAAGGCGAGAGGGGAAAGCTTCAAAGAAATATGAGGTGCAAGTTGCTTTACACAGAGGGTGTCTGGAGTCTGTAAGGCGATGTTAGGGGTGCTGGTGGATCCAGGTCCCATTGAGGATATTCTGGAACACTTTGATAAGCATATGAAAGCAGGAAGAAGCGACGAGTTTATTTTGATGTCATGTTCAGCGCAAAGTCATATGCTGAAGGACGCATTCCGGTGCTATGAGTTTCCATTGTCTAGCAGTTTTTATCTTCTAAGAGATTCATGCGCTGTGATGCGTTCTCAAAGAAAATAGTCTGTTTCATGAAGTGGGGAAGCCAGCAGATTTCGGCATTGCATCAGCTTTGTCATGAGCGAGCGAGTGAGTGAGTGAGAGAGAGAGAGAGATAGAGAGATAGAGAGAGAGACAGAAAGAGAAACACACAGAAACACACAAGGAGAATCGGAGAGATGCATTAACACAGAAAAATAAACACAGGCAAGTGCAGAAACAATCCCAGATGCACATACATGCACACTGACAAGCACACGTGCACGCACACACATAAACACATAATGACAGACGTTTACGTCATGGAAAACACACAAAAGCAGACACACATGCTAATATACAGATAGAGAGAGACATAGCCAGCAACATGACGAGAATCATGGATATGCATAAATGTGCTCTGAGTGGCTAAATGCAGAGCAGATTCGGTAAAATGTCGGTAAATATGAGGTTAACAAATTTGGTTGCAAAATGAGGAAGGCCGATTATGATCTGAGTGACTTGAAATTTTGAGATTGGATTGTTCAGTGAGAGTGTGGGTTTTTTGTGTTCAGTATGGGGTCAATGTGGGATCTGTGTTCAGAGTAGAGTCAATGTGGTGCAATGTGGTCAGTGTGCGTTTAGTGTGCTTGATGTGGGTCCGTATGTGTTCACTGTGGGGTTTGTATGTCCAGTATATGTTCTGCATGTTCAGATTTAAGTCTGTGTGGTCAGTGTGGGTGATGTGTATTCAGAATGGGGTATATGTGTGAAGTGTGAGGTCAATGTGAGGCCTATATGTTCACTGTGGACTTCGTGTTTTCATTGTGAGGTCTGTGTCTTCAGTATAGGGTCTGTGTGTTCAGAATAAGGCCAGTGTGCATGCAGGTTCTGGTCAGCGTATACAGTGTGGGGCTGCCTGTGTTCAGTGTGGGGTTAGTGTGATCAGTGTGGGCATCTCTGTGTTCAATGTCTGGGCTGTGGAATCAGTGTTTAGTCCTCTGTGCTGGATGTTCGATCTGTGTGATCAGTATAGGATCAGTGTGTGTTCAGTGTGAGATCAATTTGTACTCAAAGTAGGGTCGGTGTTTTCAATGTGGCGCCTGTGAAAGCACCAGTGAGAGTCGGGGTGGGGTGAGAGAGAGAGAGAGAGAGAAAGAGATGGAGAGAGCCTTCTGAAACCCGAATACGCCCTCTAATCCCCCTCCGCTTCAATGGTCCTGTCCTGCCTACAGGGAGAGAATACATTCAATCAATCTGCATCACTATGGCTGCACCACAAAATGTGCATGAATTTCGACACAGGTGAGTAACTGATGCGTTTTTGTTTATTAGGGATCCTGGTGGTGTCGGGTTATTGGGAATTTCCGTACGTCAAAAGGTGCCATCACATAAAAGCCTGAATTGATTAAGCCAGCGAGAATCTGCGACGTCGTTGTGTTAGATGACACCTACCCGTAAAACAGTTCGTCTCATCTGGCAACATGTGGAGCGCGGATGCAGCCGTGTGTGGCTGGGGATTGTTCTGGTCGGCACAGAGTTCTGGTGCAGTTCCATCCCAGGCTTTAAAAACCCAGTGTCAATCCTGAAAACAGCAAAAAGAAAACTCACTTCTGTCCCCGACCATCTCCCTACTCCCGCACATTGTCTCCCTTTGAACGAGGCTTTCAGTATCCAAAAAAATGTTCAGATTCCCCTTTCACATATGTGTCACTAAGTCCACTCTGATAAACTCCCAAGTTAGGCCCCGCTCACTCCTTCAGTGAGCTTGACCTCCAATCGCATTTCCTCATTGAATCATCTCTCTGTCAAAATCCCAGCTCTGCCACTGGGAGAGAATCTCACGAGTGCACCTTGATGTTCAATGCCAGCACCATCACCGTACCAACCCTCGTCCATTGCTGGCTCAAAATCCTGGACTTCCCACTCTGACAATTTACTGTGAGTCTGTCTTCAACTAACAGGCTGCAGTGTTTAATGACAGAGCCCACTCCCACCATCTTCTCAAGGGGGCGTGATCTACGGATGAGTGACAAATGGTGGACCAGACAGGGGCGATCACATGCCGTGAGTGAAAAGGAATAAAGGGTGACTGAAGACAGTGGTGCTGTGTTTTAGCGGGCACGAATCCTTGCAATGTCTTTCTCCCCTCCCCACCCTCTGACAGCACCACCCCTTGGAATTGTTATAACTCACCGCCCAATCCTATTGCTCAGTTGTTACAAACGTTCAGACATATATGTTGGAGCATGGATCCTGACGATAGTAGAGGAATGTAAAATAGTTAATATAATGTTTAGACAGCCATCTTCGACGATATCAGCAACAAATCACATAGTACCAAGGTGCTTTCTATCTCTCTCCCTGCTGTCATGGAACCTTTTTCCTATGCTTTATGTTGTTTGTTCTCTCTTTGCCATCATTAATCTCTCAACACCTACTTCTACCTCTAACGTATTTATTTACAATGCCTCTTCTACATGTCTCAATCTTTCTCTCTCTGTACTGTATTTCTTTACATACTTTCCATTATCAATCAAAAACTGTTTCTCGAAAGTGTTTTTCCACACATTTCCGTATTGGTACTTCTGTACCTTGACTTCTCTCTCTTTGAATCTTATTACTCCCTCGAGCACATTTATCTTTTCTCTCTGTTACTCGCTCGTGCCGAAAAGCTTTATTATCCTGTCTCTTTGCCCCTCACTATTGTCTCGAACACAATTTCTGTTTTTAACACCTTTACCTTCTCTCTCTTTCCATCACTGCTGTCTCCATCTTTGCTTCTCTCTGATAACGTTATCTTGCATTTCTCTGGCCCCGATTCTCTCTCAATCTCAGTTTCGATTCTTCATGCTCTCTTGTTTCTCAGTCGGTCTTTATTTTGCTCACACTCTCTGCATTTTTTCTGTGTCTCACAATTTTCTGACTCCATTTCGCAATCCGGTGTTTCCCTCCAATCCCAGCAAGATCTAAATCAGTGACGGGACTATCCAGAAACGATCAATGTTGCCTTCCTCTGTGACGGTATCCCCAAACCAGTTTATGAATGGCGGACCTACCTGTCGCTAATTACCTCACATTCACTCCCCTGGGGCCAGCAATACCCACTCCGAGAACGAACATTGCTACGGCCAAGAGCAGAGCTTTCACTCTCTCACACTCAGCTCTGCAGATTCCCAGTGAGATTGCCAAAATACGGGAGCTCAATATAACCTGCTCGGATAGACTTGTGCAGTTAATAATATATTAGATTCTGGGCGAGGATCAGCACAGCCCGCACTTCCAGACAAGTCATAGACTTGTTAATGTGGCAGACAGCGAACAGAGCATGGCAATGTGCCCTCACTGTGGAAAGTGTATGTTGTTCTGATCAACAAGCTAGAGGAAGGATGCATTTATACAGCCAGGGGAGAGGGCTTGGTGAGTGTCAACAATGAAGAGAGGTTGGATAACCTGAGGTTCTTTTCTCTGGAATAGAGGGGGTTGAGGGGTAACCGTGATAATGACCAGACCTGACCCTTCAAAATATTTTCAGAAAGTCGCCTAAACCCAAACGTTGGTGCTATTTTAAACGGACTTGTAAGCTCTGTGCCTCAAATTTAGTGTGACTAGTCAATATTATCGACGTTAAATAAAACACATTTTTTTCAATGCTATAGTTTAACATTCACCAAAGGCAGAAAATTTAGAAAAGCATAACTATTGGAAAGAATGACAGCAAGCCCAATTCCAGGCATTGCAAATTTCTTTAAATCCCGTCCAAATCAACCATGTTCTTCATGGAAGGAATTCTGCCGTTCTAACCCAGTGAGGAAACACCACACGACAGAGCCGCATTGATACAGTTAACTCTCCAGAAAACGAGGGAGATGTATTAAATCGCTCACCGAGACAGCGAGCCTCACTGGCCATGAAAGGTTTTGCTTTTTTAAATATATTTCTGAACTTATCATCTGATCTGCTTCGCGTTATATTGCACTGTATTTTCTGCTTGTCAAATATTTACGTCAGTCACGGAAGAGATTGCCATGCTGCCTGTCTGCTTGGAACGAAGTTATCGATTTGTTCATGAATGAGTCACTTTACTGTCAATTTCACATTCAGTTTCGAAACTATGAGTAGGAGTAGGTAATTCCGTTCTTATACCCTGCTGCATCATTCCATGTGATCATGGCTGATCGTGCAATAAAGTTCCCTTGCTTTTATCCCATAATCGTTGATCCATTTAGCTCCAAGAACCATATTTAACTCCTTCTTAAAAACATTCCAAGTTTTGGTCTCGAGCATTTTCAATGCTAGAAAATTCCACAGACTTCCCACTCTCTAGGTTAAATAAACTTCCTCGGTCATGGTGCTAAATGGCCTATCCTATATCTCTTAGCCTGTCGGTTCTGGACTCCTCTGGTCAGGGGAATGATCATTTCTGATTTTCGCCTGCCCAGTCTTGCTAAATTGTACAGATTCAGGCGATTGAGCCACTGGAGTCCGTTCGACTATTCAATGAGATCATGACTGATCTGTGGGCAAGTTTTATGAGAATGCCCCCGACCCACCTCATTCTTCTGAACTCCAATGAACAACGTAGAAAGCGAACACATACATATTCATTCATCACTGCCACCATCCAAGTCTGGTGAATCCTTGATGTACTGGCTCTGTAAACATCATTCCTCAGATAAGGAGACTATTACACAATATTATATTATATTATGTTATGTAATATTATATTATGTTATGTAATATTATATTATGTTATGTAATATTATATTATATTATATTATATTATATTATATTATATTATATTATATTATATTATATCTTGTTGTATTTTTCACGTCAGCTCAGGAAGCTTGACCTTATATCAAATTCTTTAATTGAACTGCATGGTGGCTCAACCATTAGCACTACTGTCACTGCACACCAGGCAGTCAGGTTTGACTCCACGCTCAGGAGGTTGTCTGTGTGGTGTTTGCACATTCTCCTAAATTCTCCATCTGCTACGATGGAGTTCAATCAGAGTCCACATGTGGTTTTCGCTTGCAGTTTTGATAGAACATCTTTAAACGTTTTGTTTGTACCCAGCACGAAATCCCCAGTGTTATCAATTGCAGGAAAGATTATCAATCCATTACTTACCTTTGGTAGTGGATAAATACCCAGATTGTGGAGGGAAGGGAATTCTCCTCCGAATGCTTGGCTGTTCCGCACACAGCCCAACGTTGAGCAAGTTTGGTGGATTGTTCAAGATAAATTGCCCTTAGTATGTAGGAAGGTGCAGGTTGTGTAGATGAACCATGGGAAGTGCCAGGCTACAGTGAAAGAGTGGTGATGTAGTCTGTGTGTCAGGGTTAATGTGGATTTGGTGAACCAAATGGCCGCCTTCCTCCTGCTCTACCTTCTATGTTTCTGTGTTTGCAAATTTAAATATGTGTTTGGTTGAAATCTTCTGTCTCTGCATGAAACTCGACGCGCAGCAACGCAGTTACCATTGACCTAATCTCTCTCTACAGGTGACTTGAGGTCTACAGCATAGCGGTCATGACTGACCTGCTCTGTTTCTACATGTAATTGCAAACCCACAGTACTGTCATGCAAATTGAGCTGTTCTTGCCCTAAGTGAGTCTCTGATCCCTCAACACTATGGTGATCAAAAACCTGTCTTACCTCTACAGGTGACCACATAAACACAACACTTTGGGTATCACGAACCTGCTCTATCCTCTCACGTGACTCAATTCACTGCAATGTGATAACCACTAATACATTATGGACCGACATTTGACTCCAGGCTCAAAGCACGATGGTCATCACTGACATGCCCTGTGTCTACTTATGAATCCATACCCAAAGAATTGTGTTTAACACTCAACTGCACGTCTCCCTACGTGTTACACCATACCCACAGCATTAACTTACAATGTTTCAAGCCAACAGTACTGTGGTTTTCACTGACATGCTCCTTCTTGACATGCTCCTCAATACCCATAGCAATTACTGACCTGCTCCGTGTCTGCATGTGACTCCAAGTAGAGAACTGTAGCTTTCATTAACCTTGATCTGTCTTCTATGTAACTACAGGACAAAACTCTATTATACTTCTCATTGACATTTTCTGTCTCCACATGTCACTCCAGATCCACAGTATTCATGTTAACACTGCCCTCCTCTGGGCCCCTACGAAACTGCAGATCTAAAGCATTGTGATTGCTATTGGTGTTTTTTTTAATTCTGCTTGTGACTCCAAATGCACATCACTGTGGTCCACGTTGACCTGTTCTTCTTCTACATGTTAAACCAGATCCACAGCACTGCGTTTACTATTGAACTGCTCCACCTCTACATGTGACTCTTGGCGCACAACACTTTGGTTATCGCGTTCTTTTCTGTCATTGCATGTGATACAAGGCCGACTGCACAGTGGTGAGCACAGACTTTCTCTGTCTCTGCACATGACTGCAGGCCACAACATTGTGATTATTACAGACGGGCTCTGTCTCTAAGTGTAACAGTTGGCCAACAGCACTGCAGTTATCACTGACCATTTCGGTCTCGATGTGTAACTTCAGACCCACAGCACTGTGATTATTGCTGGCTTATTCTGGGTTTTCATGTTACACAGACGAAAAGGATTATGGACATCAGTATGGGCTCACAGCCCTGCCAGTACTTCTGAGCTACTCTGGACTGACGGGTGTGTCCATGCCCATACAGTGGTGATCAATAATCTGCTGTGTCTCTGCAGGTTATTTCATATCCGCAACACTCCGGTTATTACTGATGTGATATATTTCCACATTTGACACCAGACGCACAACACCCTTCCGCCCTCTAGTCTGTTGTTTCAGGATGTAACTCATGGTGAACAGCATGTTGGTTGAGACTTATCTGATCTGTGTTAGCATTTGTGTCCAGACCCACAACATTTGTTATTACTGACCTGTGGTTTCTTAGCACATGAATGCAGACCAACAAAGCTGTAGTTGCAACTATCCTGCTCTGTCGTTCAACGTAAATCCAGTTCCACAGAACTGTGATTATTGCTGGCCTGATCAGTTTCTACATATGATGCCAGGCATTTAACATTGTGGCAAACATTCGTCTATATGTCGCTACACGCAACACCACACTCACGGCAATCTGGGTCCAATTGATCTGGTCTGGGCTTACAATTGAATCCAGACCAATAGCACTGTGAATGATATTGACCTATTATCGACCTAATGTGATTCCACATCTTCTGCATTATTTTTATTACTGCTCTGCCCTGTCTCTCCATATGACTGCAGATCTACAATACTTTTGGTTATAATTGACCTGTTTTATCTTTCCATTGACTCCAGAACAACAACACTGTGTTTCAAATTGACCTGTTTCAGACCCTACATGTGACCCCCAGATCTTCCGCACTGTGGTTACATGGACCTGCTCAGTTTCGACATGAAAATCGGAGCCCAAATCACTCATGGTATATCTGACCTGTTCTGGATCTACATGCGACTGCAGATCTTCAGCGCTGTAGTTATTACTAACCTGCACTTTTCTATGTGTGAATACTGCACCACAGAACTATAGTGACCACTGACAACTCTGTCTGTGCACGTGACGCCAGATCCACAGCACTGCATCTACTACTCATCTGATCTGTGTCTCCAGGTGCTGCCAGTCTCATAGAACTGCAAATGCAACTGATTTTATTGGGTTCTATAGTTTGCTCCAGCCACTACTCTGACTTAGTAATTGACCTGCAGGACATACTTGTGATTCCAGGCTAGCAGTATTGTAGATACCATTGATGTACTTTGTTTTCACGTATGACTGTGGAACCACAAAACTCTCGTGATCCCTGACCAGGTCTGTCTCTGCATGTGACAATAAACGAACAATACTATGATACTCACTGACCTGCTGTGCCACTGCATATGAGTCTCGTCCAAAATCACTGTGGTAACCATTGACCTGGTCGTCGTCGAAATGTGAATGAAGACCAAAGTGCTGTGGTTGCCACTGACATGCTGCATTTCGACGTTTGTATGTATAAGGTCTGGCCAACTGCACTGTCGTAAGCATAATCTGAACAGTCTCTACATGTGACTCCAGACCCTACCGCTATGGTTTCCACGGACATACTCTGTCTGCACATGTGATCCCCAGGTCAACAATATTATGGTCACCACTGACCTGCTTCATCTCCAGATGTGACTTCGAAACACAGAGAACTGCGATTACTACTGACCTGTTTTTTATCTTCATTTGATTCCAGATGCACAGCACTTTAGTCATCAAAGACCTGTTCCATTTATAAATGTAATACAGTCCCACATCACTCTGATTATCAATAATCTCTTCCAGGTCTCCTGCGTTCTCGTGACTC
>NW_025213005.1:14469-18404 GCF_004010195.1 Chiloscyllium plagiosum
CATGCAACATGCTTGCGAATTTAGCCTGCACTGTTTCCAGTTTGATAACATTCTTCCTATAACAAGGTGACCAAAGCTGAACATAATACTTAGATGAGATTCCTTGAAGTATGGCAACAAGCCGTTCTGCCCAACAATCCCACACCGACACTCTGAAGAGTAATCCTCCCAGACCCATTCCTCCTATCCTGTATTCACCCCTTACTAACACACCGACCACTATGGGCAATTTAGCATGGTCAATGCACGCAACCTGCCCATCTTTGGATTATAAGCCACCGTGCCATGCTAATGCTCCCAGCTGTCGCCGCACCAATGGCCTCTGCAATGGCACCGTAACATCCCAACTTCTATACTCAATCCCCTGACCTTGTTGACTAGCTTACCTGTTACTCCACTTCTCGCACATGAACGCCAAGGTCCCTCTTAAGACCCTGCAATCCACCATGAAATTCCTCGGACAAAGTGTGCATTGCAGATGTTGGAAATCAGAGTCGAGAGTGTGGTGCTGGTAAGGCACAGAAGGACAGGCAGCATACGAGAAACAGGAGAATCGACATTTCCAGCATAAGCCCTTCATCAGCCCTATTCCTGGTGAAGAGCTTTTGCACAAAACATCAATTCTCCTCCTCCTCGGATGTTGCCTGAAAGGGCAATACATGTGCACATTATAGATTAGTTTGCAAGGAAGCACACCCACAATCACAATGAATAGGTACACACACTGACACCTTACAGGTAGTGATATCTTCCAAGTAAACGTTTGATACAGAATCAGTTTCACAACGATAGAAACTGCACAGTTGATTTAGATATGAGATGTTTCATTCGGTGAGAATATAATGTGAAAATGTCGAGGCTCCATAAATTTTAGAATCTAATAATACTTTGTTTCTTCTCGCTGTTTGATGCATGTAAGAATTCGATTAAAGCATAGTTCAACACATTCATCAATTGCTCTCTAAAATTAGTCTTGTTCATGGCAGAACGGCAAGTTTGTGTGTTTTTTTTTGTACTGTTTCAGCAGCTGCAGCATGAACCCCATTTCACGTGCAACGTCTGGCATTCATAGGGGACTGTAACCAAAGTAATACATGCATCTCCATATCGAATAAACCGTCAGCATTGTCCATATCAAGACAACATTCTCCGAGATCACAGACAATAAAACAGTTATTCACGTTCATCTGCTTCTGCTTAACTCGCAGGGACAACTTCACGAAGGATGCAACATATTTGCTCTAAGTCGCAAAAAGTATGCTTTAAAGCACGAAATAATTGCCTACCCTAAGACATTAATAGGAACTTTTATCCAAAAAAGACTTTTGCTTTTGCAGTTACATGGGAGGTCAGCAGAGATTTGCATTGGATCAGCTTGAACACAAGGGGAACAAAGAGAGAAAGAGAGATTGAGGGAGACGAGTAGCCTCAGAATCATCAGGCTTTTTAAAGTCCTTTATTCAAATTGTTTCCCGTCGCTGTCTCTCTCCCTCAAAAACACATACACGAACACAAATACACACACACACACACACACACACACGCACACACACACATACACAAACACACACACAAACACTCAACATTCCTCGGTATGTTGTCAGGGAAGAGGCCGACCATCTTAATGATCTCTAGTTCAATTCTACAACACACAACCTAGCATTTAATTCTCACTATCGATCTATGTCATTACTTCATGTTCAGACCAGCAGACAGTAAGGTTATGATTATCAAAATTTTAATTCATTGAATCAAAATGTGTACCATTTTTCTCTCTCTCTCGACCCGTCTCCCTCCCTCTCTCTCTCTCTCTACATTCCCCACCTCATGTGCATGTGCCCACCCACACATACAGAGAAGCAGACACACAGACAATGTGTCAGAGCAGTTCATCTGCGAAAAGAGGCTGGCAAGCTCACTTTGTTTTCTTCAGAGCAGAGAAGGTTCCGGGGACTCCTGTTTGTGGTGTCTATGCTTCTGAGGGCGCATGCAGATTGGATACGATATAATTGGTCCACTTCATCGAAACGTCAGGACCAACGAGGTTACGATTTTGTGGAAAATGACATGGTGGTAGATGGGACTTGAGGAAATAATTTGTCATTCAGCGAGAGTTGGCCCTCTGGAATGTTCTGCCTGGGAGGTTAGCTGAGGCGGAAGCCTATACCTTATCATAAGTACTTGATAGTGATAAACTTTTGATAAAGCGGCCTTAAATAGTTTTAGTACATCGTTGGCAGCGGAGAACCTGAAGGGCTGATGGGTCTCTTTAGCAGTTTGTTATTTATTGAATCCGAGGATCTCCATCAGGTTTCAGGAATCCCATGGGATCCTGTCTCGACAAAATAATGAGAATTCTGGAGTTTTCATAGAACACAAGGAAGCCATTCCAGCCATAGTGCACATATTGGTTCATTAGAATAATGCCCAGCTGGTCCTATTCTCCAGTCCTCTCTCTACAGACCTCTCCATTCATCACTTCCAAATATATATATAGAGCACTCTTTTGAAATCTTCGATAGAATCTTCCTCCACTACTCTTCCAGGCAGTGCATTCCAGTCCTGATAACTCTCTGAGAAATAACTCTGAATGGGATAACATGAGCAGAGTTTGGGGAGCACAGGGAACTGGGGAGCTTTTTTGCAAATCCAAACAAATCTCTGACTGAAGACCTTTCTCCTCATCTCGTCCTTAGCTCCATTGCTGCCAATCTTGAAATTATAATCCCACTTACTGACCCAACAACCATTGGAGTCGAAATATCCCTCTTTACCCTGTCAAAATCGTTCACAACTTTGAACACGTGAATGAAGTTAACTCTTTTTGGCCCCGAGTAAAACAAACCGTTTCTCTAATCTTATTTTTCTCTAAAATCCAGCACTTATGGTCGCTGGTGCACACTGCTACAACTACACATCGGTGGTAGAAGACTGGGTACATGTAGATAAGTTACCCACCACGTGGGCTTCTTTTTCTGGAATGGTGTTGACTTTCTTGAGCATTGTTCGAGTTACACCCGCTCACGCAAGTCAGAAGCCTTCTATTGCATCCCTGCCTTGGGCCTTGTTAATGGTGAAACGTGTTTGGCGAATCTTCCATGGCTCTGAACTGCTTTTGAAGTCTTCGTATTGAAATTGGGACCATTTATACTGTATTTAGTTTCAGATCAACAGTAACCGTCAGCACATGAATAGCGTGCATTTAGAGGCAGAGAGAAGCTCCCTTTCTTTAAAATATTGAATTTGAAACATCTTGACGGCAGCTCCATACCAGTGGCGGAACACTAATGTTGGCAGTCGTGTTCCAGTAATTGTATTCAGTGATCCTGAGAGAGTGGGTATTGTTTCTGCCTCGCAACGTTCGTTGTTGAAGGGACGATGGCATCATTAATGTTCACTGATGCCTTTCGCGTTGATATTTATGTGGTTTTACAATGGCTGCTTCTCAAGAAATATTAGTTCCCTTCTGCCAGAATATTTTGCACACTTCACCAATGATTACGCAATGGATGGGGTGCTGTTGTAACGACTCAGAACTGAAGTTGGTAAGATGGCTGTTTGAGCTTTCTTTTAGCTAACATAAGATGGCTGAAAGATTGTGACAGTTACATACAAAAGACCGTCAGAGCTAAATTTGTAGTCAGCATACAGGTAAACTGGATAAGATAAAAGTCTCCACAGGAGGAAACATTATGGAAGTTATCATCTCTCTGTAAAAAGACAGTTCTCAGGATATAAACAATCTAGTAAGTGGTATTTTTGTAATCTGTAGTTTAACCACTTTTAAACTTTAAACAAGTTTATATTTAGTAGAAAGTAAAAGGCAAATTCTGAGATTACAGTGTTCTGAAGGATTTCGTAAACTCTACAGTTACAAAGACAAAAAATAAATTAGTATGATATGGTTAGTTGCATTACTTAAGGAAATCCTCATC
>NW_025213005.1:28333-30000 GCF_004010195.1 Chiloscyllium plagiosum
GAAAAGACTATTTATCCTATCCATGCCCCTCATGATTTATAAACCTCGATAAGGTCACATCTCAGCCTCCGACACTTCAGGGAAACAGCCCAGGTCTAATCCTCCAATGCTGGCAACATCCTTGTAAATCTTTTCTGAACCCTGTCAAGTTTCATAACACCGTTTCGATAGGAAGGAGACCAGAATTGCACACAATATTCCAAAAGTGGCCTCTAATGTCCTGTACAGCCGCAACATGACCTCCCAACTCCTGTTCTCAATGCTCTGACCAATAAAGTTAGTCTTTATACTGTCAGATTTGTACACCTTTTCTTCTCCTGAATTGTCATGCCAGATTCAGAACATTAACTTGCTTTCTCTCTCCACGGATGCTGCCAGACCTGCCGAGTTTCTCGAGGAATTTCTGTTATTATTTCAGATCTCCTGCATCCGCAGTATTTTATAACAACTCTTCTTCATCTACCCACCTCCACTAACACCGCTCCCGCCGCCCCCCTACCACCACCACCAAACCTCCGAGCGAAACAGCTTCAGTCTTTCCAAACTGTTCTTTGAAGCCAAAACTCCTCCCAATGCAGGAGCCATTCTGGAAAATTTCCTCCACATCCTCTGAAGACCATCACACCTTTCCCAAAGTTCAGACATATCACTCCAGTTATGGCCCCAGAGCTTAATCAGTCCAGAATAGTCGAATTCCTGTGTGTGCCCGTATCCTTTCATTATTAATCATATACTTGTCTTCACATTGCCGGAAACCAAAGCTGTCATCCCAAGACACTTTCTCATAACTCTTTCTGTCAAGAATTCCTCTAGTATTGTCTTGCTACACTCTTGGCTTACTCTTGTTAAGCATCTTTAATCTTTATGCTACAGGTTCTTCGATGCTTTGTGCCGATTCTACCTGAATCAAATTATTTTCTGACCAAGTGTCTATAGAACTGGTGAGAAAGGAACTTGATCCACCTAGAGCTGTAAGGGGTCAGTGTACTGTCCTGTGGTGCCACTAAATTCCACTCAACAAGAGCTCCCATACGTTCACTTTCTTCCATTGTATCATCCCTTCCTTCAGATTTCAATGTCATTCAGCCTTTCAGATGTACAGATAAATTGCAGCTTTCTCCTTGACGAGAGAAATCGTTTAGTGGAGGGAATTGTCTGTAATGTGCCGGCCATGACCCATTTGGTACCAACTTTTGCTTCTAATTATCGCAAAGCGTTAGGTTCAAGTAATACTCTAGTCCTGGGCTGCTGAGATTCAGCGCTGAAACCCCTGAGCAGTATTGAGGGACTGTCAAACTGTTGGAGGGCCTTCTTCATGGTGAGACATTAGGTCCATCTGTTTCTCTGCTGAATGCAAGTGATCTATGGTGCTGTCTCAAAGCAGAACAGAGGTATTGTCCCTGATATCCTGACCAATATTTATCACAGAAGTAGATTATCTTGGATATTATCTCTTTTTTTGGGTAATGATGTTAGCTGTGAGTAAATTGGCTGCTGACTTTCCTACGGACAGTCATACAGCATGGAAACAGACCCTTCGGTCCACCCAGTCCATGCTGATCATAATCCCAAACTAAACTAGCCTCACCTGCCCATGTTTCACCCATCACTCCAAACAAATGTCTTTTAGCTGTTGTGACTGTGCCTGCATTCACCATGTCAACAGT
>NW_025213006.1:0-30000 GCF_004010195.1 Chiloscyllium plagiosum
CTAAAGGACATTTAAGTGATGTTTAAGACACCACCCAAAGGATCATGCTCCACCGATCACATAGAGCAAACTACACATAGTATGGTGTTGATGAACTGAGATTTGAAATTGGTCCACCCAGAAAATAAATGAAGGATAAAGCTGGATTTAAATTACAACTCATAACATTTACTAACTCACCAAATAACTGCCACAGTAAAAGAATTCAGTGTTTGTAAAAGTAAAACCGGTCTGAGAATGGAAGAAGGAATTTGACCTGAAGCAGATGTTTAAAAGTAAAACCAGAAGAGAGTCCAGTCACTGGCTAGATCTTCATAAGTCTGTATCAGAATGGGTCCTGAAAAGTCATCAGAATGGTTACATCATCATCAGGAATGTGTACACTCTTATCTGGACCAAATCAAACAATGCAGCATTTTAGACTAACTGCTAACTTGGGTAACACTTTATGGAGTAAAATAGCCTATTGTTGAAGCGGAAAACCAAGATTATTCTGGGAACATTAAATACCTCTGTTTTCCTGTAATTCATCGTCAAGAGTTGGCAAAAACATGAGGACCCATTATATCACATCAACCATAATCCTATTAGATTAGATTACTTGCAGTGTGAAAACAAGCCCTTCAGTCCAACAAGTCCACACCGACCCTCTGAAGAGCAACCCAACCCACTACATTTACCCCTTCACCTAACACTATGGGCAAATCTGCATGGCCAATTCACCTAACCTGCATATTTTTGAACTGTGGGAGGAAACCAGAGGAAACCCACGCAGACACAGGGAGAATGTGCAAACTCCACACAGACAGTTGCCTGAGGTGGGAATTGAACATGGGTCTCTGGCGCTGTGAGGCAGCAGTGCTAACCACTGTGCCACCGTGCCACCCACTCCTATTAGACAGACTGCTGAGTGGAAATGTTTGAAACAATTCTAATGAGAAAAAAGTACATGAAAAAACCGTTTCATATGCATAACCTGTGTAACCAAAAGAATAAAAATGAAGCTTTTGGTAATTTTCAAACGTGAGCATTCCAAGTTCCTTGTGAGATTTGTTGTGCTGTTCGATGGATAAGGATGAAGCAAAGTTCTAGATCAGTAAGGTGTGGAATAAACATCCCTTAGGTTATATAAAAATGCTGCATATTCCTGTGGGACACATTCGAATCACCTGTAACTGATGAGACCAAGATGCACCTGTGAAGAAATTGTAGTTATTTCAGGGGATTTAACATGCATAGTTCAACCTTTGGATATGTGCCTGAACAAACCACTTTGAGAATCATGGTCACAGCAATTGGAATGGGTGGTTGGTTGAATGAGGAACAAACTTTAGCAAAGAGTATAAATTTGAGTTCAGCTGTGTTTGATGAGGCTTCATTATCAAATTTCAAGATCAAAAATCATCAGATCATTCAAGAATGTTAAATACTCCAATTCAGTAAATGGAGAGAGAGATGGTTTGTCCAGGAAGGGTGATTCTGAAACCAAAAATGCCACAGTTGATCTAGAACAGGATCCTTGCAATGCCACTATTCCCAAAGCGATTCAGAATGAATTTGCTGCGTGATGCCAAAGGCAACAAATTTGATCATTTTGAAATAGTTTTGTTGTGGTTTCAAATATTTTGTACAGCTATTTCATTCAATAAGCCATGCCATGGTCATTTAATATGATTGACTCATATTATTTTTCTCACATTTCAAAATAGAAGCCATGTACACTGGTAGTTCATGTTTTATATTTGGTGTATGAGTCATAAGTTATGTTATGTTTTTGGGAGTAGTATTGGAGCCTTCAAAGGTTGACTTACACACTATGATCTACAGTACATCATATGGAGTATCAAGTATATTTTGTTGGACAAATGAATAAGAGAAAATGCAATGAAAAACCTTGAGAAATTAGTAGAACAAATTGTGATGTTAATCAAATTGATATCCATCTATTCTTCTCACCTCCAATCCTTGAACTCAATGAATACAACGTCTCAATGTCACACAATGCATATTATTTAATTATCCTGTTAATTTTATTCAGCTTCCATTGACATTGAGACATTTTACTCTTAGTGATGGCAGTTAGCATTATTTCATTACAGTTCATATTCAATGACAATACACTATCAGAGAAACAAAAAGAATAATAGAGTATTATGTTAATTGACATTAAAATATAGAACCAAAAGCCCTCGGTGCTAGGGCAGCAAGATAAACAATTTTCAGACAGAAGAAGTACACTGTGGGGTTTGTGAGAATTGCATGTATTCTTTGTGTCTAATGATGTTAAGGGCCTCAGAAGCGACAGGATTGGATTTGAAATTTAGTAAAAAATGTTCCTCAAAGAGACTCTAAGGATTGCTGCACTGTCATTCAGTTTGTTGATTTTCTGGAACCATTTCTCCTATCTGAAATGATTATCTTAATGATATGTAAAGGTACATTATCTACTAATGCCAAAGTACAAATTGGCTTTCTAGTGCACTTCATTTATGTATAATAATTAGGTGTGTTTTAATTATACCCCTTTATTGTGTTTTCATATTTTATTTTAACTTAGTAATTCATATAGAGAAATTACTTTGACTTTGGGACTAGGAATAGAGTCAGGGGTTCATTTATGAATTTCTTGGTCATCATTTTAAGAGAAGTTATGTTATGTTCTGCTCTGAGGGACCTAAGGGGCAACTTTTTCACACAGAGGGTAGTGCATGTATGGAATGAACTGCCAGAGGAAGTGTGAAGGCTAGTGCAATCACAACATTTAAAAGACATCTGTGTTGCTCTATCAAAAGGATGGGATTAGAGGAAATGCTGGCAAATGGTACTAGATTTATCTAGGATATGTGGTCAGCATGGACGAGTTGGACTAAAGAGTCTATTTCCATGCTATACGTCTCTATGACTCCATCTCCACATCAAGTCACATTCTAGATTTCTATAGTTCTGGCTGAGCCTTGAATCAAAATGAAATCTTAAAATGACCAAAACCAAAGGTGTCTATGTTTCCTGACTTTCACAGCCATACTAATGTCTATTATGAAACTTTGTCATAGAATTCCTACAGTGTAAAAGCAGGGTATTTGGCCCATTGAGTCCAGACTGACCCTCTGAAGACCATCCTACCGAGATCCATCCCATTCCTGTAATTCCCATGGCTAATCCATCTAGCCTGCATATCCCTGGACACTTTGAGCAATTTAGCATGGCCCATCCAACATTTTTGGACTGTGGGAGGAAACCGGAGCATCTGGAGGAAACCCACTCAGACACAGGGGGAATGTGCAAACTCCACACAGACAGTTCCCCCAAGGCTGGAATCAAACCCAGATCCTGGCACAGTGAGACAGCAGTGCTAGCCACCATGCCACCCATAAATAAGTAAGTACCCTATATATAACCTCACTGACCACAGACTTTGTGGGAAGACATCTTATTGCTGCCCTAAAGTGACTTTCAATTAGGCTTTTCTGACATTGTCCTCCCAATTCTGGGTATTGTCCAGAGGAGTTTGCAGGCAAGAAGGAGATACTCTTAGAGCTGTTGGGTAAGCAACTAAAATTACCAAATAGATTATTAATTGATTTTTAAGTGCATAAGTATTTCTCAAGCTGTTTGCATTTACCAATGTGAAACAGATGGATGCTCAATTAAAAATGCTCCTTCAGTGAAACTGACAGCTGGGAAGGCTTTGAACATTGCAACTGAACAGCTGCAGTCATGAACAAACTGCACTGTCACAGTTGAGAGGAATTGGACAACCAATTTACATCTGTCTTTCTTTCATTTCACCTTGAACTGTACTTTTCTGCTTTCAATTCTCAACATTACATGGAAACAACATATGCAAAAGAAATGTACCTCCATTGAATGCAAAAGGAGCAGAAACAGTACCAGGAGAAAAACTATTTCCGCTTGTCTTCTCATCAGCCATTTTCTGTTCCATCCAGAAAAAAAAGGGGGTGGGCACAGACATCCAGCTCCAAGGATATGAAACTCCTAACACAGGGCAAAGGATCAACTGTCTTGACAAGTGTGAGTGCTAGTCCCTAAGGAAACTTAGGCTTTCAGGCAGATCACAACTGACATCTGCAATTCCTCAACCAGGCCCTGTTTCACAGTGTACCAGGTTAGCATGCACTGCCAGCAGCAGTTACTGTAGGACCACCCCACTACCTCCACCCTCCCACAGAAAGAGATGAAATCAGCAGCAAGGTGTGTTGTTCTGAGGAGTGTTCTGCTGGAGGACTGAGAAAGTCAAGGGTGTGAAACCTTGCACTTAAAAATGTTGTGCTACACGCTTTTCCTGTCCACTTGACATTCTTGACTCTTAGTGCACTGTCACCAGGTAGAAGGGACCACACTCCTGCTCCTGACTTCTGTGGCCTCTTCCATCCATGCCCGCTGAGTTGAGAAGCTTCACTCTTCCTCATACTCTTACTGAGAAGAGTATGAGATCCAATGGGCAGCCTTCTCTAATCTCATCTCTTTCTGTCATCACTATAGTCTAACTAATCCATGTCAAAAAGACATGAATATTGTGCTATCATCCCATATTCCCAGTGATCTCCATTGGGTAGTGATGGAGTTATGCCTTTGCTAATAAGTGGAAGATCAGGCCATCTGACAGCTAATGGAAAAAATGAAGGTCATGCTTCAGGATTACAATTTCAATCCAGTTTGTGACAGTGGAACACATTGGCATAATGCAGAACTCTATTTTGTCTTCCACATATCCAAAAGGAAAAAAATACAATTAAAAACTGGAAGGACTATGGATGCTGTAAATCAGAAACAAGAACAGACATTGCAGGAAAAGCTCAGCAGGTCTGGCAGCATCTACGAAGATAAATCACAGTTAACATTTCGGTTCAAGTAAGCCTTCCTTTGAACTGGAGGAAGAATCTGAGGGAAGGTCACTCGACCTGAAACAATAACTTTGATTTCTCTCCACAGATGCTGCCAGACCTGCTGAGCTTTTCCAGCAGTTCCTATTTTTGTTTAGGAATAAAACACCATTTGCAGCTTCACACTGCACACTGCTGACAGAATAAGACTGGTTTTGATCTCAGCCTGTAAAATGAGGTCTTGGACAAATTGCTCACATTTCCACATAGAAGCAATGAAGGGTAAAGCATGGAATTTCCTGTATTGGTCCAAATTGATTTTTTGTACCTTCACACAGAACTTCAACTCAGACTAGTACTAATCCTTTCAAAATGCTGCTGGGTTTTTCCTTCTCATATTGCACAAATATACTGAAAAGACCAATTATTAACATAAAATATAGAATCAACATGGCTGCTGACTCAGGAAATATTATGAGATTACAAAATCTGAAGTAAGGAGGAAGAAAAGTACAGAGGCTAACTTTCAGTATGCTATATATGTATAGATTTAATACATCTTCAAAAACATTTTCATATTCTGGAAGCTACATATATAATCACATAACAACCACCATGTTCCTTTTATATCATACTTCAATAAAACTATAAACAAAGAGGAAAATATGCATTACTGAACAAAGTAAAATAGTTTACAGATTAGCCTTGCATGTTAAAAAAGATGTTTAACGACTAGCTAACTTAGTGAGCAGGGAGATGAAATAGGGAAATTCCAGATAAAAGCATGAAGAGTAGCTTAAGCATATGATTTCTGGTTCAATGCAAATGTAACCACATCATCTCATGTGATTGACATCTCTTACGAATCTAAGTGCATGAATAGTTTTAACAGAACTAAGTTTTTTTAAAAGTAAAATTGGTTTATTGCTTCATTGACTATGAAGTTACCTGTCATCTTGTGAATGCAAATCAAGAATTCACATTTTAATCAAATAAAAAAGGAAAACATTATTAACCTCCAGAACACTTTCCTTCTCCTTGCCATGCACATTCTCACCATCATAATTCTGACCACAATCACTGACTGAAAGGCTTTGGTAGAAACATTTATAACAACTTAAATACTTATTCCTAGAATTTCACAAATTGAAAGGATAATGGGCAATATTTAAACAAAGAAGGTGAACAATTGGGTCGTGTGTAATTTTGAGTGGATAGTGGTTGCAAATAAGGATCAACTTTGCTGCACTCAAATCCTGAAAGATGTCTAACTCTATTTTGAATCATGATATTTTTCAGCTTTTCAACAACCTAAAACCTGATTCTTTTTCTCCACAGTTATTGTATATCATTTTCATGTTTTTGCTTCCATTCAGAGTTTATATTTATTCTGTTATTAGCACTTTTAAGTAATATCTATTCTGGATCTACCTTTTGTCCCTTCTATATGGGCGGCACGGTGGCACAGTGGTTAGCTCTGCTGTCTCACAGTGCCAGAGACCCGGGTTCATTTCCTGCCTCAGGCGACTGACTGTGTGGAGTTTGCATGTTCTCCCTGTGTCTGCATGGGTTTCCTCCAGGTGTTCTGGTTTCCTCCCACAGTCCAAAAATGTGCAAGTTAGGTGAATTGGCCATGCTAAATTGCCTGTAGTGTTAGGTGAAGGGGTAAATGTAGGGTTGTGGATCAGTGTGGACTTGTTAGGCTGAAGGGTCTGTTTCCACACTGTAAGTAATCTAATCTAATCATATAGCCAATATCTCTTACTTCATTTTTTTTTTCTCATTGACTCTAAACTGCATCCCCACCTAACTTTCCCTTTCCTTCCCTTCTGTGTCACATCCTCCTAGTCATCTTTTGCAATAGCCTGGGACCCAACTGTTTTCCACCTCTCTCTTGGTTTAAAGAAGAGTCAGAATGGACTCAATACATTAACTCTCCAAAGTTCTGCCAGATCTGCTGAGTTTCTTTAGCCCTTTTTTTCTATTATCCAAAACTGAAGTTTGATCCCTTGCATATTTTACTGGTAGGGTTAATGCGTGTTTTTAGGACCTATCCAAAAGATCTATTAAATATTCACCCAGCCTGTTCCACTTTGGATTACTTAGTTGGCTTGTCTTATGAGCACAACAGGAGGTCACCATTAAAAAGATACCTTTTGAAAAATTCTGAGTCGCAAACCTCCCAGCTCCCTGGTATCAATAGAAGTTGCTGCCAGCAATGCTCACATCCCCCACTCTTGTGGTTGGACCTTAAAGTCATTGTGAGCAAATCTGCAGGTGAAAGTACCAATGTGCTATTGGATATAGTGACAAGAGTCGGCTATTCAGTCCCCTATGCCTGCAATTCAATTAGATGATCTATACCTCAACTTTGTTTGTTCATTTTTGCATCAAAAGACTTACATTTAAATAGTATCTTTCAATGATCTCAGGACAACTCAAAGTGCTTCACATTCAATGAAGTACTTTTGAAGTTGTACTTTCCCTATTGTACTGTGGGAAATCATGACAGCCAATTTTTGCACAGCAACCCACAAACTAATGTGATAATGATTAAGTACTCTGTTTCTTGTGATATTGATTACGGGATAAATATTGGTCACATGAACATTGCAAATAACTCCACTACCCTTCATCCAAATTGTGCCACAGAATCTTTTATATCCAGGTGAGACGATAGACAGGCCTCTTCTGAAGGACTGCACTAGTAATTGCACAATAATCCTACTTTGAAGTTTAGCCTACAATTTTGTGCTCAAATCCTGGAGTAGGATTGAATTGACAGCTTGCATATGATATTGCTACCAACTGAGACAAGGCTAATTTTGCTTCAAAACTTGATATTTCTAGCTATATCTATCAATATAAATTGTGAACATTTCAATTGACCCAACATCTACTTGCCTTTGAGCAAAAAATTCTTATTAGCCTTTGGATAAAGAAATTTTCATACCTGAATAGTTTGGCTCTAATTTTAAGATTATCCTTTCTAGTTCTGGACACGCCCATCTTAGGAAATATTTTAGCCATATCTACCTCTTCAGTTAATTTCCTGTTTTAAACACTTCAATGAAATCACGCCTCAATCTTCTACGCTTAAAGCAATAAGTCCTTTCCTCAGATTTTAAAGTTATGAACCTGAGTATCATTCTGATGGATTTGCACTGTCCACCTTCCAAGCTATGTTTTCTTCTTGATGTGCAATGCCAGAACTGAAAGCTATATTCTAAATTAAGTCTGACCAAGGTTCTTTAGAAGTGAATCATAACTTCCTATCCTTTGCAGTTCAGGCCCTTGAGATTAAAACCATCATTCTATGATCTATTTTTTTCATTTTCTTTTGAGTCTGTCCAGCTGCTCTGGATGAGTTATGTTTATATATGTCAAATTTCTTTGCTGCTTCTCAGCCTCCAATTTCTCTTAAATTTGAAAATGCTACTATTGAATTTTCTAAGAACCACAATGGATGAACTGTAACTTTCCCACACTGAACTCCAGTCATCAACTAATTTGTTGACTCATTTGATCTGTCTATGCCCTTTGCAACTTCCTTTCCAAGTTTTACTATTTAAAACAGATCTGTGGGGACACCTCTGTTGCCATGAATTGTCAGTCAGAGTACATATATTTCACCCAATTTTCTGCCTTCTCCCTCCCAATTTCCAATCTATGATGTAAGATCCAATTCCATGCAGTTTTGTTTTTGCTAATAGGTTTTTGTAAGCTTTTCACCTAATGTCTTCTGGAAGTCTATAACGATAACATCAACAAACATTGCTTCATGCACCACATATTCAAAATATATTTCAAAATATTTAACAAATTTCACAGACACGACAAACTCTTCATAAGTCCACGATGATTCTCCGATCAGCAATATTTGTCTACTCTACCATTACACAGGTCTGTGATTACATAAATTCTCCAAGTCACCTCTCCGAAAAACATAGTGATCATTTGCAGTTTTCCAGTTAAATGCTACAAAACCAAATCAAGAGATCCCTGGAAGGCCAGATGCAACTATTTCCTCACTTACTCCTTTTAAAACTGCAGTGGAACCTAACAAATCCTTTTTTAAAATATATTAAATGCATTAAGTTCTTTCCATTGATTTAGCATTAGTTACCATTGTATGTCTGCATTGTGTTTCTTCTAAGCAGTTTGCTCCCTCTCTCTGGCCTTTGAAAATGATAAGGTGTTCCACTAGAAATTGTTTGAATACAGAGTAAACATTTTACAGAAGATAAACAAGCAATTATGTGTCCCATATCTATTCAATACAATAAATAACAATTGGGAGAAAGTGAAGACTGCAGATGCTGGAGAGTCAGAGTCGAATAATGTGGCACTGGAAAAGTTCAGCAGGTCAAACAGCATCTGAGGAGCAGGAGAGTCAACGTTTCAGGCAGAAGCCCTTCATCAGGAATGTGGGGGGTGGCAGGGGTTTGAGAGATAAATAGGAAGGTGGTGGTAGGAGGAAGGCAGCTAGGAAGGCAATAGGTGGATGCAGATGCTTAATTGTGATTGGACGGTGGAGAGGGTGGCGCAGATAGGTGGGAAGGAAGATGCCTGCCTCTTCGTAGGATATATGGAACAGTCATTCTTCCATAGTTACTTCAGCACTAGACACCACATTATCCTCTGCTACGTTGATGACTGTATAAGCACCACCTCATGCTCCTATGAGGAGGTAGAACAGTTCATCAACTTCACCTTCCATCCTGACCATTTCAGACATGTCCCTCCCATTCCTGGACCTCTCCGTCTCCATCTCCGAAACCAACTCAACATGGACATCTATTTCAAACCCACCAACTTCCACAGCTATCTTACCTACACCTACTCCTACCACCCCCTCCTGTAAAAATATGTTCCTTTACTCACAATTCCGCCGTCTCCGTCGTATCTGTTCCCAAGAGGAGCAATTCCACTCCAAGACATCCCAGATGGCTTCCTATTTCAAGGACCACAACTTCTCTTCCCTCAAAAATGCCCTCCAGCGCATCTCCTTCAATTTCCACACCTCTGCCCTTGAACTCCAACCCTCCAACTGCAAGAATAATAGAACCCTGCAAGTCCTTACCTTCCACCCGACTAATCTCTGGATACAATGCATTCTCCTCTGCCATTTCTGTCATCAACAATCAGACCTCACCACCAGAGATATATTTCCCTCCCCACCACTACCTGCATTCCACCTAAGTGACTTCCTCGTTAGGTCCATGCCTCCCACCAATCCACCCTCCACACCTAGCACCTTCCCTTGCTGCAGGGAGGTGCTCGCACCTCCCTCCTCACCTCTGTCCAAGGCTCCAAAGGATCTTTTCACAGAGATTTTCCTGCATGTCGACCCACCTTACCAATGTGTCCGTTGCTCCCAATCTGGTGTCCTCTACATCAGGGAGACAGGATGCCAACTTGCAGAGCATTTCAGAGAACATCTCTGGGACACATACACCAAACAACCCCACTGTCCTGTGGCCAACCACTGCAATTCCACCACCGCCCCTCCCTCCCCCACGAACATGCAAGTCCTGGGCCTCGTCCATTATCAAATCCAAGCCACCTAACAATTGAAGGAAAAACACCATGAGACCCTTCAACCACACGGCATCAACATCGACTTCACTAGTTTCCAAATCTCTCCTCCTCCCACCTCGTCTCAGATCCAACCCTCCAACTTGGCACTGCTCTCTCGACCTGTCCTATCTGTCCACCTTCTTTCCCACCCACCCACTCCATCCTCCACACCGACCTACCTCAATTATCCCGTACCTGCATCCACCTATCGCCTTCTCAGCTACCTTCCCCCCCACCCCTCCCAGTTATCTCTCAGGACCGATTTCGCTCCACATTCCTGATGAAGGGCTTATGCCCAAAACGTCGACTCTCCTGCTCCTTGGGTGCTACCCAACCTGCTGTGCTCTTCCAGTGCCACACTTTTTGTCAATAGACAACAGCTACATAGAACATAGAAGAATACAGCACAGTACAGGCCCTTCGGCCCTCGATGTTGCGCCGATCCAAGCCCACCTAACCTACACTAGCCCACTATCCTCCATATGCCTATCCAATGCCCGCTTAAATGCCCATAATGAGGGAGAGTCCACCACTGCTACTGGCAGGGCATTCCATGAACTCACAACTCGCTGAGTAAAGAACCTAACCCTAACATCTGTCCTATACCTACCCCCCCAACTAACTGTCCAACTAAGTTTTCAAACAGGCAACATAAAGAACATAGGCTGAATTTTACCAGCCCAGTGAGTTGGTTTGGGAGGCAGGAGGCCTCATAAAATGGTACAGAATGTATTAAGAGGGGAGAATATTGTCTTTCTGCTATCATGATTCATTAGCAAGTGGTAGTGTGGCCATGCTTACCACAAGGCCAATAAATTCAATGAAGTGAAAAATTAAGGGCCACTCCTACCCCATCAGCATTTTACTAGAATCAGGAGGTGTGCTGTTGTGCAGATAGAACAGAGAAGGTCTTTTCCCTGGGGTGGGCGAATCCAGAACTAGACAGCAAAAGTTGAGGCTTAGAGGAGAAAGATTTATTAGGGACCTAAGGGGCAACCTTGTCACTCAGAGGATGGTGCATGTATGGAATGAGCTGTCAGAGTAAGTTTTGGAGGCTGGTACAATTACAACATTTAAAAGGCATCTGGATGGGTATATGAATAAGAAGAGTTTAGAGTAATATGGTCCAAGTGCTGGCAAATGGGACTAGATTAGTTTAGGATATCTGATTGGCATGGACGTGTTGGACCGAAGGGTCTGTTTCTGTGCTGTACATCTCTATGATACTAAGTGGAGCAGATGTCCTACCAGAAATGTACTCCAAGACATGTATTTTGAATTTTTGATCGCAAAGAGTGAGTGACAGTCAAATACAACTTAAAGTAATTACATATTGTATAAGATAAATTATCTTCCAAACAAACTTGCAATGTTGATGGAATAAGTGAGTTACAACCATAAATTGTCCTCTCTCAAGTCACTAAATTTTTTTTAGATCCCCTACAGTGTGAAAACAGGCCCTTCGGCCCAACAAGTCCACACCAACCCTCCAAAGAGTAACCCACCCAGACCCATTTCCCTCTGACTAATGCACCTCACACTATGGGCAATTTAGCATAGCCAATTCACCTGGCTTGCACATCTTTGGACTGTGGGAGGAAACCGGAGCACCCGGAGGAAACCCACGCAGACACAGGGAGAATGTGCAAACTCCATACAGACAATCGCCCAAGGCTGGAATTGAACTTGGGACCCTGGTGCTGTGAGGCAGCAGTGCTAACCACTGAGGCACCGTTTATGCTTCCCAAATCAGTGCCCATCTTTCCCAGAATTCTATGTTTGAGCTTCCAAACAGTTTTTCACTTAACAGAATACTCAAATGATTCTCAGCTAAGTCACAAATGGTATCCTAAGAGAATATGACTGAGGTGCACTTCCATTCTCTTTCTTCTTCATTTATCTGTTCCAGAACGATAGTATGATATCTCCTCTTTTTATAGTATCATATTTTATCGGATAATGCCCTGGGACATTTCATTATATCAGGAGATATGATATTAAAAGTGAGCTTTTGTCATTTAAGACTTCTTCATATCAATTTTAGGAGTGAGAGAAAAATAACCTCAAGGAATCTTCCTTTCACAAGATTAAATAAGCAGAGAGAACCCATGACACAATAGATGGTGACTAGTTCATGTAAGCAGCTAGATGCTTTAGCTGAAAAATTATATTCTATTCTATGTATGATGTTCCTAATAATGGTTTGTTCATCAAAATATAAACATTTGCTTCTGCCACAGTTAAAATTCAGTACTCTAACCTGCAGTACCAAAATACTGTAAAGATAGCAATTGACATAGCAAGCCAAAACTCAAGGTATGTCAACAGCTTTAAAGTGACGAACTATTGGCATAGAAAAAATGTGGAAGTAAAGTTGTATTTTATTGTCACAAAGGGTGAGTCTTCACTACCTAAATTATGGAACTAAGGGAAAGGGTTATTGAGTTTAACGTTCTGATTAAAGTGAATGATGACACAGTGTCTCCTTGCTGATGCAAAAATGCACTTTCACTTCAGCTAAGAACAGGATCATTTGCCCTTCTGTCCTTTAGGATTATTAATGTATGTTTACATGTGGGTACTTGACCATCCCAACCATCAGCTGTGCACATACGATGGTCCCAGCAACCAATCTGTATCTAATAATCATGGAAAAGACTCCACAACAAAAAAAACACAAATGTTATCTATTATTAACCAATGAGCTGAAAACTAAGTGGAATAACGAACAGCTTACTGATCAAGAGGACGCTTGAAACTATTAAAGGAAATCAACACAGTAATTATATAAGATAAAACAAAAACTAACTTACACTAACAAAGGCATAGATCAATAATCAAAAACATTTGTACTGATTAGAGCCCAGAAGGAGCAGTACATGTAATTTCAGTTGGTTATCAATAAGATTCATAACATAACTCATCAAATAATCTCATTTCTTGAGTCCTTAACTGTGATGTTTGAATTTATGGATCACTTTGAAATTAATTGTCTCCTGTTTATAACATGTTTTAAAATGTCCAGGAGTTTGAGCATTCTCAATCCATTTGTCACTCATGGATAGATTTCATTATTTAAAATAAATTGAAACAGCAAGTTATTACTGAGAACAAAATCCACAAAATTGTTAATTATCCTAAAGGACAGAACAGCAAATGGTCTTGTTCTTGGCTGGGGTGAAAGTGCATTTTAAACATAACATTAAGCTCAATAACCCTTTCCCTTAGTTCCATAATTTAGACAGTGAAGACTCACCCTTTGTGACAATAAAATACAACTTTACTTCCCAAAGAATTAGCTGGTGCATCAAAATATCCATCCAAAATCCCTCCTGGACTACCACAGCTCCTTGCTACACACATTTTGTAAAAGGCAAACAAAAAAAATTACAAAGTTCTGAGATTTCAAATAATATTTGCAAAAATGTTAGCAGAAATGTAATATTAATATGAAAAACTAGCATACATTTTCCTAAATTATACATCTCTTTTCAAAGAGAAAGCCAGGGAAATATAAAATTTATTTAGATTAGATTAGATTACTTACAGTGTGGAAACAGGCCCTTCGGCCCAACAAGTCCACACCGACCCGCCGAAGCTCAACCCACCCATACCCCTACGTTTACCCCTTACCTAACACTACGGGCAATTTAGCATGGCCAATTCACCTGACCTGCACATCTTTGGACTGTGGGAGGAAACCGGACCACCCGGAGAAAACCTACGCAGACACGGGGAGAACGTGCAAACTCCACACAGTTCGTCGCCTGAGGCGGGAATTGAACCCGGGTCTCTGGCGCTGCGAGGCAGCAGTGCTAACCACTGTGCCACCGTGCCACCCACTTTACTTGTAAACTAAACCTCAAATCACATCAAGGGTGATTTACTGGAACTATAAACATGAAAGATGTTTCATATCTGATCCAAAGAACAGGATGGCAGTATTTCTTCTGTATTAAACTAAAATACTAGCTTGGAATACTCATTTAAATTTCAACTGAGGCTTCAAAACTATGTATTTTAGATTTATAGACAAGTGAAAGCAAGCTGGAATCCATTTAAATGTTTGGACAGTAAGATTTCCCCATCTCTCCAAGAATAAATTTAAATAAAACCAATTAACTGTGGATGCTGGCAATTTGAAATGAAACAGAAATTCTTGGAGAAACTCAACAGCTGATTGCATCTGTGGAGAGAACACAGATTTAATGTTTCCAGTCCAGTGACCTTCTCTATTTTTATTATTCATAAACATTTTTTGAGAGAGTGGTATGGGTGAATGACTCGAAATTCATTTCAAAAAACAGAAATTAAAGCTGCAGGGTGAAGTCAGCTGAGATGAAAGCAGGCTCCCAACAGGTTCAATTCTGCAATTCTTGAGAATTATAGCCTCAAAGTCACCTCATATCACAATGCTTTCATAATGTTGGAATTCAAAATTGAGGCTTACAAGTTAAACACATTTAAACAATTGAAATATCTGTTTTCTTCCCTCTCATCTACAGGTGACATTAAGAATACAAATGTTTGAAGTATAAGTAGAGCAGCAAATCATATTGAAATGCTATTCTTTGTGATTATAGATGTTGGTTCTACACATGTTCAGAAGATCCAGGATTTAGGATGATGGGGTTTCTCCTCCCACCGCCTGCAGGATCGGTGTTAAATGCCAGTTGCCACCAAAGCCAATTAACGCTCCAAGGGACATAATTGGCTGAACATAAGATTTCTCTGCCTTACTCAGGGGAATGTCCAATCTCAGCCAGCCACCAGCCCTCTCTTTTTTCATGGTACCTCTCTAGTCCCAGCAGTACCACAAGCTGCAGTGGACAGTTTAGGTACTGCAAGTTGTCCCTAGAGTTTAAGACCACAACCAAGTAAACGTAAGGCCTTTAGGGGAGGAGGGAAGTTGAGGCATAATGGATATCTTCAGGGAGCAAACCATGTGGTGGGACAGGGACCAAATGTTGAAGGGAGGCTGTTGACAAAGGCATTCTTCCTTCCCACCTCAGCCTGAACAGGGTCACTCCGTGTCAGCTCTGCCCCTGAACCTGTCTTGCCAACCAATGATGCTTGGTGAGAAACAACTATTAAATAGTTATTAATTGCCCAGTTAAAGAGCCTGAATTAGGGCAAGAGCAGGACAGCCAATTCCACAGTAAATTTGTGGAAATGTGAGATGGATGGGAAGGCTGATGGGAAGGTAACTGAGGAATTTTATGGGCTACTTCACTGACTGGAGATCCACTGGTGATTCTCCATTTCAGGGAAAAAAGGAAACCTCATTTTAGATCCAATGTGCAGAACACATGACAGAATTATTAACCAGTGAGCTGAAAACTAAGTGGAATAACGAACAGCTTACTGATCAAGAGGACGCTTCCTATCCTTCGGTCATGCAGAGGGAAAGTGTTAAGAATAGAAACTACTGGAGAAACTCAGAAGCTGTTGAGAAAAACTGTGGAGTGGGATTCTTCAAAGAAGAGTCATATCAGACTCAAAACATTAACTTTGTTTCTCTCTCCACAGATGCTGCCAGAGTTTCTCCAGCACCTTCTGTTCTTAATATCTTTTCCTCTGCATTGCCTAAGGATTTGAGACTTCCAGCATCTGCAATATTTTGCTATTGTTTCAGAAGAAGTATTCTCTGATCTTAACAAAATGCCACATTCTGACTGACTACAATTTGGAATCTCAGATGAAATTATTCCCTGTCATCTTCAGGCATCAAATACTAAAGCTCCAACATGTTGTCAATGGAGGGAACACATCGAGGTTCCTCTGTAAGCAGCCTATGTTTGAGATGCACACCATTAACCACCATTCAAGCGCCTTGATAAAAACAGCAGTCTGGGTGTGATAGTGGAAAAATGTGTGCCCAGAATTGGAACTGTATCCCTGCACACAAGTAACTTCCTGATGAAGACGTTAAACAATTGGAATATAATTTTAAAAAGAACAAAACTACTAGATACTTAAACTCACAAGTGACCTGCAATATTATCCATGTTGAATCATTTCTACAGATAATATATTTCAAAAATCCATTCTTAAATATGTAGCCCTTGTAGCACTGGACCACATTTGTATCCATATTAAATGAAAAAGGATGAAGAAAACAAATTAAATGGTAATTTCCAAAAAGAGAGAATTGGATACATACCTGAAAAACAAACACTTGCATAGCCCAGGAGAAAAGGAAGACAATTAAATTAATTGGCCATCTCTGTCATAGAGCCAGCATAAAATTGATACATCAATGATCTCCTTCTGTATGATATTCTACTGGTTGCTTTTAATTGTTTACCATATTTCCTACTGTCATGTCTCTGCAAACTTTGAAATATGTGATATAAAATTAAATGCAAGTTATTAATGTATATCAAAAACAGCAGAGATTCTAGTACTGACCACTGGAAAACATCATGTTATACTTCCCTGCAATCTGATAAACAACTGTTCACTGCTAATCCCAACTTTCTATCCCTTAGCCAATTCATTATCCACGCTGCCATTGTCCCATTAAGCCCATTTAAAATTTTGCTAACACATTTATTTTGTAGTATTTTATAAAATAATTTTGAAACCCGTATATACAGAACAAACTGCATTAACTATATCAACCCTCTCTGTAACTTCTTCAAAAAACATAACCAAGGTAGTCAAAGATGTTATTATATCACTTGCAAATTCATGCTTATTTATATTTACTAGGACATGTTTTACAAAAAATAATCAATTTTATGCTGAATTATCACCTTTAAAAATGAACAAATATATTTTTCAGCTTCTCAGGACAAACAGATCAAACTCTAAACTTTGTAAACATCTTCCTTACAATTAGTTCAAATCATTCATCAAGATCTACCTGCCATAATTGCACAGTAGCACACAATGTACGTGACTCTCACACAAGTCCTCTGAACTGGTGTCCCTGCATTTTAAATCAAAGGCACAAATGATTAGCTGGCATTCTCTATGTCAAAGTGATGTCTCCATCAATCAGTAGTTCTAGTTTTTTTTAAATCAGGGGTGTGATGATGCATCTCTGGAGTAATGTGGACCTGAACCTGGTCCAGGTATAGGGACACTACCGCTACACCACAAGAGACCCTAAACAGTATTTCTATAATATTTCTCAGAGCTGTGCATATTTCACAAACCTTAATCCATGTCATAAGTATTTGACTCTATGATTCTAATTCTATGGCTGACAACAATTAAGACTTACATTTTAAGGGTGCTTCAGAGATCTCGCTCATTTCTCCTATTAGTGCCGCTCCAACTGGCTTCAACATGTGTGAGGGTTATTAATAAATAGTAAAAATACTATATTTGATACAGGCACCTACTTTAATGCTGCTTTTGGAATTGTGTTGTTTCTTTTTTTCCTTATTCTCTTATTTTGTGCAGGCGACACTGGTTAAGCCAGCATCTGTTACCATCCATAAATGCCCTTAAAGAGCTGCTGGTGAGCTGTCTTCTTGAACAGTTGCAGTCTAATTGATGGAGATGCTGTTAGGAAGGAATTTCCAGTTTTTTGACCCAGTGACAGAAAAGAAGAGTCCAAATAGTTCCAAGTGAAGACAATGAGTGGCTTAGAGAGGAGTCTGCAGGTGGTGTGCTCCCAGGCATCTGCTAAACTTGCCTCTCTAAGTTGGTTATCGATGTCATATCCACATAACATATATATGTGGTTATACATGTTATACATATATTAGTTAATTATATATGTTTGGAGTGCCAACGAATGCTTAGCAAGTTGCTGCAGTGCATCCTGAATGTGGCATACAGTTCTGCTACTGTGCGCTGGAGGTAAAGGGAGTACATTTTTAAGGTCGTGAATGAGATGCTAATCAAGGATGTTGCTTTTCCCTGAATGAGCTTAAAAATGTGTTGCTGGAAAAGCGCAGCAGGTCAAGCAGCATCAAAGGAGAAGGAGAATCGACATTTCGGGCATAAGCCCTTCTTCAGGAATGAGGAGGGTGTGCCAAGTAGGCTAAGATAAAAGGTAGGGAGGAGGGACGTGGGGGAGGGGCGTTGGGAATGCGATAGGTGGAAGGAGGTTAAGGTGAACCTCCTTCCACCTATCACATTCCCAACGCCCCTCCCCCAAGTCCCTTCTCCCTACCTTTTATCTTAGCCTGCTTGGCACACCCTCCTCATTCCTGAAGAAGAGCTTATGCCCGAAACGTCGATTCTCATTCTCCTTTGATGCTGGCTGACCTGCTGCTCTTTTCCAGCAACACATTTTTAAGCTCTGATCTCCAGCATCTGCAGTCCTCACTTTCCCTGAATGAGTTTGGACTTCACAAGTGTTCTTAATACAGGAAAGTGGAGAGTATTCCATCACTTCCTGATTTGTGTCTTGTGGAATAGGCTTTATAAATTCAGCAGGTGAGTTATTTCTAACAGAATCTCCGGCCTTTGACCTGTTCCTATTGCCACAGTTTTTGTATGACTGGTCCAGCTAACATTGTGGTCAACGATGATATGGAAGGATTCAGATATATATATCAAGGGCAGATGGTTAGATTCTCCCTTATTGGAGATGATTGTTGTCTGGCACATGTCTGGTATGAATCACAATTGCCACTTGTCAGCTCAGGCCTGAGCAGACTCCATGTTCTGCTGCGTGTGGATATAGATTGCTTCGGTAACTGAGGAGTTGCAAATGCTGCCAAACAATCTGCGATCATCAGCAAACATCCCCATTTTTGGCCTTATGATGGGGGGAAAAATCATTGATGCAGCAGCTGAAAATGGTTTCAACACATACAGGATTTTACTTTGCCCAGAGGTAGGAGGGGAAGTCAAGGTATGAAGGTCCATGGGCAACCTTCCAGACCTGCCAATAATTAAGGCCTTTAAGAGCCCTAATACAACATCAGGTAAGAAAAGTGGCTGCTTTCCCAATCAGGAAAACAGGACAGTCTGCCTAATGTGTTAGGGATGGGGTGTTGGTGAAGGCCTCCATTTGCCCCCATCTGGAAGCAATGGGAACAACACTGAGTGGTAAGGTCATGGTGGCAGAAAGCTTCACTATGACAGTACTTCTGAAGTCTTTTTCTCAATGATATCCACTATTCAATACCTCCCCAAAAGAACTTGCCAACATAGCTCTTTATGGCTGCATAGGCTGGGCCTCCAACAATGCTCTCCTGTTCCCAGAGACTGCTCTTTGTTTGGCCAGCAGCGTCTAGTGGGGTGTGACTTCAGTGACAAGGCTATTGATAGGCTGAGAAGCTCATCAGCCACTTAACTTCTGACTAATTGGAGCTTGATCCCACGGACTTTCATGTTGACGGTGGTAGTGGTAGTGGTGATGAGGGGGAGGTTAGACACCAGTGAAGTTGCCCATCCCCAAAAGTTTGTGATAACAGTCCTACAGGTTGATCATATAGTGATTAGTTAAATCATAAGTGGTACAGATTCACTTAGAAATAAAAATTTACAAGGGACCTTCTCCATATTTGGAGCTAATGAGGGAGCCTTCTGGAATATATATTCCTGAATTAAAAAGAGCATTGAACCACTTTATTCTCTTTAGTCATTCAATAATTATGAAGTACTCTGTCATTATTAAATGCAAATTGTGGAATTTGAAAGCATAAAGAAAGTTGCAAAATATGATCATTTGAGGAAGCAAAATCCAAACCCACATTGATGGGATAAGGGTATTGCTGGCCAGGCGAGAATTTATTACCCATTCTTTTAAGAGTCAACTACATTGCTATGGGACTGTAGTAACATGTAGTCCAGACCAAGTACAGATAGCAGTTTCCTTCCCTAAAAGATATTAATGAATCAGATGATGCTTTCTGACGATCAGCATTGGATTCATGATCATCATTAGACTCTTAATTACAGACTTTTATTGAATTTAAATTCCACTATCTGCCATTGCAGGATTCAAACCCAGTCCCCAGAACATTACTTAGGTCTCTGGATTAACAGTCCAGTGATAAATACAACTAGCCATCACTTCCCCTTAATTTACATATATTTAATACATTTAACCAATCTGAACAAAGTTCCACTCACCTTCTTTAATTCTATTAAGTTTAAAAGATGTTTACTCACATAGTTTGCATGTGGGTGATTCTGGAACAAATCTGCCGTTCTCATTGCATTCAATGATATTGTTGCCAACCATCACATAGCCTCTATTACAGGAGTAGGTGATTCTGTCCTGATATTTGTAAGTTGACCTGGGTGCTGATATTATATAACCATTGGCAATCGTTCTGGGCTGCTGACAATCGACAGCTGACAAAAGAACAATGCATGAATCACCTTTTCATTGCAGTTAGGTGTCAGGACAAGGCAACTATTCAGACTCTTATTCAGAAGTGGAATTCATTTGTGAAAATTTTCTGAAAAAAGCTTTGCGCTGTTAATGTCTTAATATATTGTTTGCCTCACTCTTCCTCATTGAACTAGTGGGGTAATATTATCCACAAACATTAGATTAGCTTAAATGTACATGCTGATACCTTCTGCTTGATTTTGCCAACACATCCTACAACCACTTATATGAGGTCAGTCTATAAATCTGTCAGATTGCCATGAAAACCTAATTGGCCCACAGAGATATTTAAGAAAGAAAACTTATCACTGATATGTTCTCTGGCTTGGATGTTACTCCAATCTCACACCAATATTATCACTTTTGAAACGCACTTGAAGATGGTTTAGCCAGTCTCTTATTTTACCAAAATACTGTTGTTTAAGAGACAGTTCACAACCACTTTCCCAGGAAAATTAATACTCATTACCATTTGTGAATTTCATAATTTTATTGAGGAGTAATAAAAGGAAAGATGATATTAATTGCACCATTAATTTCTTAACCAGTGCTAATTTGGTTTAGCTGCTAGCAGTCCCGGGTTAAAGGGTGATCAGTTCAAATTTCATTCCAGAACGAAAATGCATCATTTTGGCTGATATCCAATGCAATACTGAGGGAATGTTGTCTAAACAGAGGTGTCATGCCATTCAATAAGACATTAGATTCTATTCTTATTCAGTGGGTTTAACGGTTCTATATGTCCCAGGCATTTTCCTTCTGTCTTTTAAAGTACTAATGATTGATAAGTTCTTTGAGGAAGTTGTTTGACAACAGTTATAATCTAACAGCTGTAATTTGAAACTAAACCATCTTGTGTCTGAATATTACAGACAATTAGAACATCAACATTCTGAACCAAGAACAGATCATGCTGTCAATTGTACCTTTAATAACAAGCAGGAAAACTGTAACAACAGAAATATTACTAACAGTGGGTGGCACGGTGGCACAGTGGTTAGCACTGCTGCCTCACAGCGCCAGAGACCCGGGTTCAATTCCCGCCTCAGGCGACTGACTGTGTGGAGTTTGCACGTTCCACATGGGACTCACTCCCCGCACCAGCCTCCACATGGGACTCACTCCCCGCACCAGCCTCCACATGGGACTCACTCCCCGCACCAGCCTCCACATGGGACTCACTCCCCGCACCAGCCTCCACATGGGACTCACTCCCCGCACCAGCCTCCACATGGGACTCACTCCCCGCACCAGCCTCCACATGGGACTCACTCCCCGCACCAGCCTCCACATGGGACTCACTCCCCGCACCAGCCTCCACATGGGACTCACTCCCCGCACCAGCCTCCACATGGGACTCACTCCCCGCACCAGCCTCCACATGGGACTCACTCCCCGCACCAGCCTCCACATGGGACTCACTCCCCGCACCAGCCTCCACATGGGACTCACTCCCCGCACCAGCCTCCACATGGGACTCACTCCCCGCACCAGCCTCCACATGGGACTCACTCCCCGCACCAGCCTCCACATGGGACTCACTCCCCGCACCAGCCTCCACATGGGACTCACTCCCCGCACCAGCCTCCACATGGGACTCACTCCCCGCACCAGCCTCCACATGGGACTCACTCCCCGCACCAGCCTCCACATGGGACTCACTCCCCGCACCAGCCTCCACATGGGACTCACTCCCCGCACCAGCCTCCACATGGGACTCACTCCCCGCACCAGCCTCCACATGGGACTCACTCCCCGCACCAGCCTCCACATGGGACTCACTCCCCGCACCAGCCTCCACATGGGACTCACTCCCCGCACCAGCCTCCACATGGGACTCACTCCCCGCACCAGCCTCCACATGGGACTCACTCCCCGCACCAGCCTCCACATGGGACTCACTCCCCGCACCAGCCTCCACATGGGACTCACTCCCCGCACCAGCCTCCACATGGGACTCACTCCCCGCACCAGCCTCCACATGGGACTCACTCCCCGCACCAGCCTCCACATGGGACTCACTCCCCGCACCAGCCTCCACATGGGACTCACTCCCCGCACCAGCCTCCACATGGGACTCACTCCCCGCACCAGCCTCCACATGGGACTCACTCCCCGCACCAGCCTCCACATGGGACTCACTCCCCGCACCAGCCTCCACATGGGACTCACTCCCCGCACCAGCCTCCACATGGGACTCACTCCCCGCACCAGCCTCCACATGGGACTCACTCCCCGCACCAGCCTCCACATGGGACTCACTCCCCGCACCAGCCTCCACATGGGACTCACTCCCCGCACCAGCCTCCACATGGGACTCACTCCCCGCACCAGCCTCCACATGGGACTCACTCCCCGCACCAGCCTCCACATGGGACTCACTCCCCGCACCAGCCTCCACATGGGACTCACTCCCCGCACCAGCCTCCACATGGGACTCACTCCCCGCACCAGCCTCCACATGGGACTCACTCCCCGCACCAGCCTCCACATGGGACTCACTCCCCGCACCAGCCTCCACATGGGACTCACTCCCCGCACCAGCCTCCACATGGGACTCACTCCCCGCACCAGCCTCCACATGGGACTCACTCCCCGCACCAGCCTCCACATGGGACTCACTCCCCGCACCAGCCTCCACATGGGACTCACTCCCCGCACCAGCCTCCACATGGGACTCACTCCCCGCACCAGCCTCCACATGGGACTCACTCCCCGCACCAGCCTCCACATGGGACTCACTCCCCGCACCAGCCTCCACATGGGACTCACTCCCCGCACCAGCCTCCACATGGGACTCACTCCCCGCACCAGCCTCCACATGGGACTCACTCCCCGCACCAGCCTCCACATGGGACTCACTCCCCGCACCAGCCTCCACATGGGACTCACTCCCCGCACCAGCCTCCACATGGGACTCACTCCCCGCACCAGCCTCCACATGGGACTCACTCCCCGCACCAGCCTCCACATGGGACTCACTCCCCGCACCAGCCTCCACATGGGACTCACTCCCCGCACCAGCCTCCACATGGGACTCACTCCCCGCACCAGCCTCCACATGGGACTCACTCCCCGCACCAGCCTCCACATGGGACTCACTCCCCGCACCAGCCTCCACATGGGACTCACTCCCCGCACCAGCCTCCACATGGGACTCACTCCCCGCACCAGCCTCCACATGGGACTCACTCCCCGCACCAGCCTCCACATGGGACTCACTCCCCGCACCAGCCTCCACATGGGACTCACTCCCCGCACCAGCCTCCACATGGGACTCACTCCCCGCACCAGCCTCCACATGGGACTCACTCCCCGCACCAGCCTCCACATGGGACTCACTCCCCGCACCAGCCTCCACATGGGACTCACTCCCCGCACCAGCCTCCACATGGGACTCACTCCCCGCACCAGCCTCCACATGGGACTCACTCCCCGCACCAGCCTCCACATGGGACTCACTCCCCGCACCAGCCTCCACATGGGACTCACTCCCCGCACCAGCCTCCACATGGGACTCACTCCCCGCACCAGCCTCCACATGGGACTCACTCCCCGCACCAGCCTCCACATGGGACTCACTCCCCGCACCAGCCTCCACATGGGACTCACTCCCCGCACCAGCCTCCACATGGGACTCACTCCCCGCACCAGCCTCCACATGGGACTCACTCCCCGCACCAGCCTCCACATGGGACTCACTCCCCGCACCAGCCTCCACATGGGACTCACTCCCCGCACCAGCCTCCACATGGGACTCACTCCCCGCACCAGCCTCCACATGGGACTCACTCCCCGCACCAGCCTCCACATGGGACTCACTCCCCGCACCAGCCTCCACATGGGACTCACTCCCCGCACCAGCCTCCACATGGGACTCACTCCCCGCACCAGCCTCCACATGGGACTCACTCCCCGCACCAGCCTCCACATGGGACTCACTCCCCGCACCAGCCTCCACATGGGACTCACTCCCCGCACCAGCCTCCACATGGGACTCACTCCCCGCACCAGCCTCCACATGGGACTCACTCCCCGCACCAGCCTCCACATGGGACTCACTCCCCGCACCAGCCTCCACATGGGACTCACTCCCCGCACCAGCCTCCACATGGGACTCACTCCCCGCACCAGCCTCCACATGGGACTCACTCCCCGCACCAGCCTCCACATGGGACTCACTCCCCGCACCAGCCTCCACATGGGACTCACTCCCCGCACCAGCCTCCACATGGGACTCACTCCCCGCACCAGCCTCCACATGGGACTCACTCCCCGCACCAGCCTCCACATGGGACTCACTCCCCGCACCAGCCTCCACATGGGACTCACTCCCCGCACCAGCCTCCACATGGGACTCACTCCCCGCACCAGCCTCCACATGGGACTCACTCCCCGCACCAGCCTCCACATGGGACTCACTCCCCGCACCAGCCTCCACATGGGACTCACTCCCCGCACCAGCCTCCACATGGGACTCACTCCCCGCACCAGCCTCCACATGGGACTCACTCCCCGCACCAGCCTCCACATGGGACTCACTCCCCGCACCAGCCTCCACATGGGACTCACTCCCCGCACCAGCCTCCACATGGGACTCACTCCCCGCACCAGCCTCCACATGGGACTCACTCCCCGCACCAGCCTCCACATGGGACTCACTCCCCGCACCAGCCTCCACATGGGACTCACTCCCCGCACCAGCCTCCACATGGGACTCACTCCCCGCACCAGCCTCCACATGGGACTCACTCCCCGCACCAGCCTCCACATGGGACTCACTCCCCGCACCAGCCTCCACATGGGACTCACTCCCCGCACCAGCCTCCACATGGGACTCACTCCCCGCACCAGCCTCCACATGGGACTCACTCCCCGCACCAGCCTCCACATGGGACTCACTCCCCGCACCAGCCTCCACATGGGACTCACTCCCCGCACCAGCCTCCACATGGGACTCACTCCCCGCACCAGCCTCCACATGGGACTCACTCCCCGCACCAGCCTCCACATGGGACTCACTCCCCGCACCAGCCTCCACATGGGACTCACTCCCCGCACCAGCCTCCACATGGGACTCACTCCCCGCACCAGCCTCCACATGGGACTCACTCCCCGCACCAGCCTCCACATGGGACTCACTCCCCGCACCAGCCTCCACATGGGACTCACTCCCCGCACCAGCCTCCACATGGGACTCACTCCCCGCACCAGCCTCCACATGGGACTCACTCCCCGCACCAGCCTCCACATGGGACTCACTCCCCGCACCAGCCTCCACATGGGACTCACTCCCCGCACCAGCCTCCACATGGGACTCACTCCCCGCACCAGCCTCCACATGGGACTCACTCCCCGCACCAGCCTCCACATGGGACTCACTCCCCGCACCAGCCTCCACATGGGACTCACTCCCCGCACCAGCCTCCACATGGGACTCACTCCCCGCACCAGCCTCCACATGGGACTCACTCCCCGCACCAGCCTCCACATGGGACTCACTCCCCGCACCAGCCTCCACATGGGACTCACTCCCCGCACCAGCCTCCACATGGGACTCACTCCCCGCACCAGCCTCCACATGGGACTCACTCCCCGCACCAGCCTCCACATGGGACTCACTCCCCGCACCAGCCTCCACATGGGACTCACTCCCCGCACCAGCCTCCACATGGGACTCACTCCCCGCACCAGCCTCCACATGGGACTCACTCCCCGCACCAGCCTCCACATGGGACTCACTCCCCGCACCAGCCTCCACATGGGACTCACTCCCCGCACCAGCCTCCACATGGGACTCACTCCCCGCACCAGCCTCCACATGGGACTCACTCCCCGCACCAGCCTCCACATGGGACTCACTCCCCGCACCAGCCTCCACATGGGACTCACTCCCCGCACCAGCCTCCACATGGGACTCACTCCCCGCACCAGCCTCCACATGGGACTCACTCCCCGCACCAGCCTCCACATGGGACTCACTCCCCGCACCAGCCTCCACATGGGACTCACTCCCCGCACCAGCCTCCACATGGGACTCACTCCCCGCACCAGCCTCCACATGGGACTCACTCCCCGCACCAGCCTCCACATGGGACTCACTCCCCGCACCAGCCTCCACATGGGACTCACTCCCCGCACCAGCCTCCACATGGGACTCACTCCCCGCACCAGCCTCCACATGGGACTCACTCCCCGCACCAGCCTCCACATGGGACTCACTCCCCGCACCAGCCTCCACATGGGACTCACTCCCCGCACCAGCCTCCACATGGGACTCACTCCCCGCACCAGCCTCCACATGGGACTCACTCCCCGCACCAGCCTCCACATGGGACTCACTCCCCGCACCAGCCTCCACATGGGACTCACTCCCCGCACCAGCCTCCACATGGGACTCACTCCCCGCACCAGCCTCCACATGGGACTCACTCCCCGCACCAGCCTCCACATGGGACTCACTCCCCGCACCAGCCTCCACATGGGACTCACTCCCCGCACCAGCCTCCACATGGGACTCACTCCCCGCACCAGCCTCCACATGGGACTCACTCCCCGCACCAGCCTCCACATGGGACTCACTCCCCGCACCAGCCTCCACATGGGACTCACTCCCCGCACCAGCCTCCACATGGGACTCACTCCCCGCACCAGCCTCCACATGGGACTCACTCCCCGCACCAGCCTCCACATGGGACTCACTCCCCGCACCAGCCTCCACATGGGACTCACTCCCCGCACCAGCCTCCACATGGGACTCACTCCCCGCACCAGCCTCCACATGGGACTCACTCCCCGCACCAGCCTCCACATGGGACTCACTCCCCGCACCAGCCTCCACATGGGACTCACTCCCCGCACCAGCCTCCACATGGGACTCACTCCCCGCACCAGCCTCCACATGGGACTCACTCCCCGCACCAGCCTCCACATGGGACTCACTCCCCGCACCAGCCTCCACATGGGACTCACTCCCCGCACCAGCCTCCACATGGGACTCACTCCCCGCACCAGCCTCCACATGGGACTCACTCCCCGCACCAGCCTCCACATGGGACTCACTCCCCGCACCAGCCTCCACATGGGACTCACTCCCCGCACCAGCCTCCACATGGGACTCACTCCCCGCACCAGCCTCCACATGGGACTCACTCCCCGCACCAGCCTCCACATGGGACTCACTCCCCGCACCAGCCTCCACATGGGACTCACTCCCCGCACCAGCCTCCACATGGGACTCACTCCCCGCACCAGCCTCCACATGGGACTCACTCCCCGCACCAGCCTCCACATGGGACTCACTCCCCGCACCAGCCTCCACATGGGACTCACTCCCCGCACCAGCCTCCACATGGGACTCACTCCCCGCACCAGCCTCCACATGGGACTCACTCCCCGCACCAGCCTCCACATGGGACTCACTCCCCGCACCAGCCTCCACATGGGACTCACTCCCCGCACCAGCCTCCACATGGGACTCACTCCCCGCACCAGCCTCCACATGGGACTCACTCCCCGCACCAGCCTCCACATGGGACTCACTCCCCGCACCAGCCTCCACATGGGACTCACTCCCCGCACCAGCCTCCACATGGGACTCACTCCCCGCACCAGCCTCCACATGGGACTCACTCCCCGCACCAGCCTCCACATGGGACTCACTCCCCGCACCAGCCTCCACATGGGACTCACTCCCCGCACCAGCCTCCACATGGGACTCACTCCCCGCACCAGCCTCCACATGGGACTCACTCCCCGCACCAGCCTCCACATGGGACTCACTCCCCGCACCAGCCTCCACATGGGACTCACTCCCCGCACCAGCCTCCACATGGGACTCACTCCCCGCACCAGCCTCCACATGGGACTCACTCCCCGCACCAGCCTCCACATGGGACTCACTCCCCGCACCAGCCTCCACATGGGACTCACTCCCCGCACCAGCCTCCACATGGGACTCACTCCCCGCACCAGCCTCCACATGGGACTCACTCCCCGCACCAGCCTCCACATGGGACTCACTCCCCGCACCAGCCTCCACATGGGACTCACTCCCCGCACCAGCCTCCACATGGGACTCACTCCCCGCACCAGCCTCCACATGGGACTCACTCCCCGCACCAGCCTCCACATGGGACTCACTCCCCGCACCAGCCTCCACATGGGACTCACTCCCCGCACCAGCCTCCACATGGGACTCACTCCCCGCACCAGCCTCCACATGGGACTCACTCCCCGCACCAGCCTCCACATGGGACTCACTCCCCGCACCAGCCTCCACATGGGACTCACTCCCCGCACCAGCCTCCACATGGGACTCACTCCCCGCACCAGCCTCCACATGGGACTCACTCCCCGCACCAGCCTCCACATGGGACTCACTCCCCGCACCAGCCTCCACATGGGACTCACTCCCCGCACCAGCCTCCACATGGGACTCACTCCCCGCACCAGCCTCCACATGGGACTCACTCCCCGCACCAGCCTCCACATGGGACTCACTCCCCGCACCAGCCTCCACATGGGACTCACTCCCCGCACCAGCCTCCACATGGGACTCACTCCCCGCACCAGCCTCCACATGGGACTCACTCCCCGCACCAGCCTCCACATGGGACTCACTCCCCGCACCAGCCTCCACATGGGACTCACTCCCCGCACCAGCCTCCACATGGGACTCACTCCCCGCACCAGCCTCCACATGGGACTCACTCCCCGCACCAGCCTCCACATGGGACTCACTCCCCGCACCAGCCTCCACATGGGACTCACTCCCCGCACCAGCCTCCACATGGGACTCACTCCCCGCACCAGCCTCCACATGGGACTCACTCCCCGCACCAGCCTCCACATGGGACTCACTCCCCGCACCAGCCTCCACATGGGACTCACTCCCCGCACCAGCTTCCACACGGGACACACTCCCCGCACCAGCCTCCACATGGGACTCACTCCCCGCACCAGCTTCCACACGGGACACACTCCCCGCACCAGCCTCCACATGGGACTCACTCCCCGCACCAGCTTCCACACGGGACACACTCCCCGCACCAGCCTCCACATGGGACTCACTCCCCGCACCAGCCTCCACACGGGACTCACTGCCCGCACCAGCCTCCACATGAGACTCACTCCCCACACCAGCCTCCACACGGGACACACTCCCCTCACCAGCCTCCACATGGGACTCACTCCCCGCACCAGCCTCCACATGGAACTCACTCAAATTCCAAATCACTAGTTTAAATAGATGCAGAAAAGAGGCTA
>NW_025213007.1:0-10131 GCF_004010195.1 Chiloscyllium plagiosum
TGATAGCGCTGTTAAGAAGGTATACGTTGTGTTAGGTTTTATCGGTAGAGGGATTGAGATTCGGAGCCGCAATGTCATGCTGCAACTATACAAAACGCTAGTGTGGCCGCACTTGGAATATTGTGTACAGTTCTGGTTGCCCATTACAGGAAGGATGTGGAAGCATTGGGAAAGGTGCAGAGGAGATTTACCAGGATGTTGCCTGGTCTGGAGGGAAGGTCTTATGAGGAAAGGCTGAGAGACTTGGGTCTGTTCTCATTGGAAAGAAGGAGGCTAAGAGGGATTTGATAGAGATATACAAGATGATCAGAGGATTAGATAGAGTAGACAGTGAAAGTCTTTTCCCTCGGATGATGACATCAGCTTGTATGAGGGGGCATAGCTACAAATTGAGGGGCGATAGATTTAAGACAGATGCCAGAGGCAGATTCTTTACTCAGTGGTAAGGGTGTGGAATGCCCTCCCTGCCAAGGTAGCTAACTCAGCCACATTAGGTAGATTTAAACAATTCTTGGATAAGCACATGGATGATGGGATAGTGTAGGAGGATGGACTTAGATTAGAGCTCACTTGAGCGGTACCTCATCCACCACTGACACACAGTAGCAACAGCATGGACCATTTATTAGATGCACCATATTAACTCATCACAGTTCCTTTGACAGCATCTTCCAATTGCACAACCTTCACTACATAGAAGAACAAGGAAAAAACTGCATTTCAATTTCCCTTGTAAGCTACACACCATTCTGACTTGGGAAATTTATTACTATACTTTTACTGTTTTTAGGGCAAAACCCTGGAACACTGGCCCTCCCCTAAAAAACAGCACTGTGGGTACATCAACACCACAAAGACTACAGAGGATCAAGGTGAGGCTCACCACCAACTTTCAAAGGGCAATTAGGGATTGGCAATAAATACTGGCTAGCCACTGATGACTACAACCAATGAAAGGATACTTTCAGAAAAAAATCCTTCCTGACTTCCTCTTTCAGTGCTACACACAGACCAATAAACAGTGTATTATTTCTTCAACTTTCACAAATCTTATAAAGCAGAGTCCTGAGGGTGACTAAACCAATTGCTGCAGAGAAAACGTTACTTGGTGCTGCGCACAAAGAGACTGCTATCTCAGTGCATTCTTGCTTAGCTGATTTACTGGGTACAAAACAGAAGTCTGCAGGTGTCATTGCAGAGGACTTGCTTGGTAAGGGGAGGACTGCAATTAAAGTTGATGGGGGAGGGCACAGTTGGCAAAGCTTGTGTGTCAAGGAGTCGGAAAACACACACACAAACAACCAGAAAGTGTTGATGCAACTAAATTACACTTGATTTGCATGAGCTTTTACTTTTTCATGAGGCAATCTGTGCTTTCGATAAATTCTAATAAATATTCAGTGCTCGAATGCTGCAATCTCCCCACATTGCAGAATCAAAATAAAATCAGAATACTTAAAGACCAGTTGTGACCATCAACAAAAAAAATGGTCAGCAGCTTCTTGTTCATTCTCCTCAACCCATTCCATGAACAAATGAATATTCTGATGAAAATTGAGGGGCATTAACATCTTGCAAGACACTTTACAAAATTAAGAACTCAACCAGCATGAAATTAAACAATCAGTGCTGAGATAAAACCATTGGACATTGAATCAAAATGATCTAATTCTTTTAAGTTTAAGCTAAAAAAAAAACTAACATGAAAAGGTTTTAGGTTACATTAAAAAAGATCTGATGCATCATCAACTGAAAGGGGTGGTGAGCACAGCAGGACTAGGAATCAATTTATCAGGCTGCCTTTTTCAGGAATTCACACCACCAAAAACTATCCTACCTTTTGAAGCAATGCATTCTCCAGTCACCTACTTCTGATGGGCTCAATGTTCATTGAAGTTAAAATACTAGTTCCAATACATGTTGCAATGGCATGCAGTTCCTTTCTGATTATTAAATTTAATGTTGTAAAATCTTTTAGGTCTTGAAAGGCAGAATTCACAACATTAAGGGTAGTATACTTTTTAAAAGTTGCATTTTTTTTGCTTTATTATACTGCAGTTTACTCTTTACATCCCTGTATTGTTACTGCTCCTTGAGTCAGGGGAACCAATAAAATCTGTTGGCAAACTTCCAAAATTGGTTCTTGATCCAACTGATGGCACGTATGTTTCTTCTTCCACTCTTACCACACATTCATCCTGCTTCATCAAATCAACAACTTGCCCAAGATTGCCCAAAGTTGAGTATTTACCAGGTAAACAGTCAAATACGTCATTACTAACATATGCAATACTACAGAAAATTATGCAGAAGTAAAATACTTCTTGATTCATCACTGTACAGAGTTTAATGATGGTAATATAACTTGAACAATGTCCACTAGGAACTATACTATACTGTTAATTCATTTGCACAGTATAAGGAACCATCTTCCTGGTTGAATTGAAAGCAGACCGACATTTTCACATAAATTTAGTGCAGAAACTACTGAAAGCATTGAGGTAAAAAAGTGATAATGAAACAGTTTTAAACTGATTTAAGGTCAAATAATTCAACACTTCAAATCTTAAGTTACATATGTCTACTTTTAATGAGCATATGCAAGGGTCTGTCGAGAGAGCATTACTCAAGTCAGCACTACAAAACCATTAGCAGCTTCCCTACAAGTAAATTTGCATTATGAATTTCAGTTCAGGCAACTAGAGACCTCTTGGAACATTTTCTTAATAAATGGTAGAGTTAATCATTAAAAATCTCATTAAAGTTAGACAACTTGTCCTAAAGCGATGTAGAAAACTCCTCTTTGTTGCACATTTATGTTGAAAGAAAAGACAACTGTTGGAGCCAATTTCATATGATGGGCAAAATGGATTTGAGCTTTCTCACTCCCCAGCATGAGCCTTGTCCAATTCTAACAGCATTCCTCAACTCCAAATAAAGATATACAAAAGTCAAATTTAGAAATAGCAAGACTGGTACATAGTTGTTGCATCTGTACAGTATAGCCATGCATTCTATTTTGTGCATGGAACTAATTACTTTCAAGGATTAGAGCAAGGGGAAAGTCACGGAAGTGGGAGAAAGCGGGCTGCTCTGAGAGCTGGCATGGACATGATAGTCAAATAGCATTCTTCTGTGTTGTAACCTTTCTATTGTTCGGCATTATATGACAGGCAGTCTGTACATTACAGTTTCCACAATAGCAATGTGGTAATGACCAAAAAATCTGACTTTGTGATGTTGATTGAGGGGTAAATATTGATCAGGTCACTCAGGACAACTGTCTTGTTCTTCTTTGAAATAATACCATGAGATCTTTCATGTCTGTGAGAAATAGCATGCAAGATTAACTAAAAAACATAGATGTTTGGATAAAACTAAGAGATTGTTCAAATATTGTACAAAACATTGCCAATTAAAATTTCCAGTCTATAGTAAATCTTGGTCGTAAATGGAAACCTCCAGTGCAATTAGAGATAGGCAATATATATTGACTTTTTAAAAAGAACATATGCTCCCCGGTTTTTTAAAAAAAAGTCTTTCTTGGAATATAGGGGTTGCTGGCTAGGTCAACATATATTGCCTATTTGAATTGCACTGGAGATTCTTATTCTAAACTAAGAGATTATTCAAACATTGTCTCAGCATCCAGTCTTGTATTAAATACAGTATTTCAATTTTGATATAACTAAGACTTTTTCTCTAGTGATATATTTTGAAGTCTTCTCTCACATTTGCCCTCTGATTTTCTCATTGTTGGGATGCTTTTAGTGGTTTCTACTCTGCACACCAGAGAGAAAATATTTATTCCAAGTCTGTGCTCTTTCCTTGTTTGCCTTTATTAAATTATCAGTTTCACCTTCTTTCGAGACAGCTTTTACTTCAGCTATTCTGTTCTTTCTTATATACCTGTTGATGCTAGTATTGTTTGTGTTTAAATTTATTGCTTGTTTACCCAAATAAACTATTCTCTTATTTTAGTTGAGAGTTGCTTTCTAAATTTTTCCCAACCTGTAGCATGAATTTTACATTGAATAATTTATTTTTTCAATTTGATAGCAATCTTAATAAATAATAAAAACAATGTGCAGGAGAAACTCAACAGATCAAGCAACATCTGTCAAGACACAAACAGAGTCTATCATTTCGAGTCTGATATTCCCCCTATTATTTCAGATTTCCAGCATCTGCAGTGTTTTGCCTGTATCTGATATCACATCCTTAATACCCTTAGTCAGCTGCAGGATGGATTATCCTTCTCATAATCCTTCATTTACACAGTAATATAGGTATCCCCCGCTTTTCGAACGTTCGCTTTTACGAAAGACCACCATTAGTACCTTTTCTCGCAAATCCAAAGCAGTTTTTCACTTTTACAAAAAATGGCGATACTTTTTCTATATAAATCATGGGCCTTCGCTTTACGCCATTTTCAGCTTATGAAAACTTTTCTAGGAACACTCTAATTTCAGATACCTGTAGACATAACAATTCTCAATAAAAATATCTCCTTGAACATCTGCCATTGCATTACTACCATCTTGAACTTATTTCCTCAGTACACTTACGCCAGTTTTGACTTCATAATTTGCCATGATTTAAGGCAGTAGTTTCAAACAGTTTCACTGTCAAATTAAATGTGAAGTTCCATCATTTGATCACTCTTTCCCAGGGAGTCCTTTACAGTTAACTAACCCTGCCTTATTACACGTTGACAGGTCTAAACAGCTTGTTCCTTGAGTGCATTTGTCCAAGAAATTGTCTCAATATACTTTACATACTCATCCTCAAGGTTTTGTTTACCGAATTTTATTTGTCCAATCCATATTCAAGTTAAATAACCCATTATTTTTCCTGAATGCCTCCATTATTTCTAAATTTATACCATGTCCTACACTTTAGCTGCAGTTAGAAGGCTGAAGATCCAGGACTAGCTTCTTTTGATTCCGAGAGTTGAAAACTCAAACATAAAACTGGGCTGCAGTACTGCAACACCTAACTCTGCCATGAGAGCACAGACAACAGCTACTAGCAACACTAAATGGTGAATACAGCTTGTTGGACAACTTTGACATTCTGATCTCATTCATCTTTCTGCTTACACTCAAGAAGAAGTTTTCTTCCACTTTTCTTTCAAATAAAGAAAATAATTACAGAACATATTTAAAATACATTTTCATAGTTACAAGTGCAACTTAAAATAAGGATATGGTTCATAAATAAAAGGATCACAAAACCATAGCTTCCAAGAAACAACTTTCCAAATTACCACTTTCTCATCATTCTAAGTAATCCACAACACAATATCGAAAAGGCAGAATACCAGATGGCAATAAATCACAAATACGTAATTATCACCACCTATGGAGGTTTTGGAATACACATTTAAAATTAAAAGCATAATAACAGTTTTAATTTTTATGATATTAAGTATAAACCAAGGAACGTTTACAGCATGTGAACTCTTGCCAGGTCATCACTATCTTGTTCCCAAAATCTCAAATGCAAAACGCTTTAGAGTAGGTTGACTTGATTTTCTCTCTCACCCTGCCATTGCAAAAGGATTTCACAGTAATTTGATTAAAAAGAGAAGAGGTATGGCCATATAGGATTGCTTGGTATGCAGTTCTGAAGAGTCACTGTTATTTAGAAGCTGAAAACTGGCCAATGATCCTAATAAAGCACGATTGCAACAATTCTGTTCCTTCGGCTGACAAAATTTATTGCACTTTAAAACACCAGAACAGCTCACACTGCAAATGTGAATTACACCAGCTCTTTTAATTACCATAGAACTTTCAGAACCAATGATAAGGCCAACAATATATAATTTATCAACTCAAAAAGCAGGCCAAACATATAGAAGCTTATATTTGGTAATGTGCTAGGGTACCATGTACTGTAAAATTAACTAATTAGCCAAAAACTTAGTCATTCCGCGAGAAGGGTAGAATTTGTATTTCCTATAAGGGTGAGGAAAACAGAACAAAAGCTCAGTGGTCCACTCTGTCTCACCCCTACCCCCTCAGCTCAGTAAATGAAGCATCAGACAGGCCATGAGGAACCATCTGATGGGAAAAGTTCCAGAGTCACAAAGAGTTCTGGGCATAAATCAAGACGATAGATGGATGTTATGTGACAGAGGAGTAAGGTGCGATTACCAGAATCAGCACAGCTACAAATTTAAAAACCCCCTGAGCTCTTTGAATCTCTCTTTAAGTCAGCTCAAAAAAACCTATTTTAAAAAGTTAAAACATAGTAAACATCACCTTCATCAACAACATCTCGTGCTACATTCAGCCATGATACCTATGGCAGTCTTTTCTTCAATCTTTGTTTCATCTTTGCACAGCTGTGCAAAACACAAAACTTCATATCCAATACCTAAAATATTCAACAGGCACACAAAAATTGCTGATGAAGGGATCATGAACAGGGTCAATAGCTTTCAATTAGTAACTTCAAAATGGCAGACAAGCTGTCTCGTCACACCTACTCATCTTCCAGGACTTGAGACTGACCGAATGACGGTACATTGCGATTCAATGTAATCACATCCCATTTACATTTGTGCAAGGGGCATTTGTTGCCATAAAATTCAGCGCTATATTTCACTGCACTCAGTTTATTAAAAATCACCTTCTCTTCTGCTACAACCTTCAGGTTAAAAACAAATTTTTGTAGGATGGATTTTTATCCCTCAGGTTCCCTACTTTCCTGATCCAGTTTAAAGTTTAAAATGGTAAAACTAACTGAATACGTCCATGCATATATGGGCAGGAACAGATATTGTACTTCCATGCCTGGATAACATTAACATAAATTGTTTCCAAAATTCAGCTACTTAAACTGTAGAAGTGGCCTTATCCTGTCACACAACTTAGAATTCTGAATGTGAAAGCCCATTCATTAACGAGACAGTGAACTAGAGTGGCTGAATCATGTAATATAGGAAATTTATGACTTGTCTATTATCAAGTACAATCTTCTCTAATTCTCATGCACTTCAGGCAACCAAATTTGTGAAACATTGCCCTCATTCCAGTTCCCTCTTGATTGATTCCATTACATCATTTTACAGTAACTGCTGCAAGACAATTTCCTTAAAGGTGGAACCTACATACTCCACATACAACAGGACATATGTGATACTCCTTTATTTCAATGTTCATTCAACTTCAACAAAAATCTTCTCTTAGCCATGATGAACTATTCTAATATTCTATCTTTTGTTCAAGGCAACAGAGAGTTGAAGAAATATTTGCAAATGTAAGATGAATCATTCGCCTACCTCACGCTGCAGCACCAATTCCTTTGTAAATTGTGTAGCTTCTTCACTGAACGGTTCCCCTTCCTGGACTCCTGTCGGAGTGTTACGAGATCCACGAGGGCACTCGATACCTTAAACAATAAACAAGGTATTTGAGAATGACTGAAATCAATAGAGAAAGTATCCAAAATCTGACATTATTTATAATAAGAATGACACATTCAAAGGAATGCAATACAAAAACACTGCACTAACTCTTCTCATAAACCATGCCTCAAAACCCAAGAGTAAATACAACGATTCTTCAATACATTCCCTTGAAGGCAAGTACATCCATCCTTAATATAAGGAGGCCATGACTGTTTACCTTGTACCAAGTGTGGTCTCAACAAGGTATTAACTGCAGCAATGCTTCCTTACAGTTACATACTTACAAAAGTTGAGGCTCCTTGGATGCTGCCTGAACTGCTGTGCTCTTCCAGCACCACTAATCCAGAAGCTAATGTGCATTTGCCTTCCCAATTTCTTGTTGTACCTAAATGCTCATTTTTTTGTTCATGTTCAATGAACAAATCCCTCAGAATATCAATTAACACAAGTTTCTCAACTTCTAAAAAATATTCTGCTTTTGCATTCCTGCTACAAAAATATACAATACACAATTTTCCATAATACTCCATGTCTGTGAGATAGTGTGTTTTAGGTTATCTTTACTAATTCACTCATCAGCTCACTATATTCATTAATACTGGGCTCCTGTTTGCTCATTCATAACTCTTTACTAACTCATTATTTATTATAACACTGTTCTTTCAATCATTCATAAAACCGTGGTTCTACAGTATAATTTACTAACATAAGATAGACCAAATTAAAACAAACCTTTCTAATCAAAGCAATCCTTTCAAACCCATTACTGCGTTTTCACACCTTACAAGCTCTTGCTGCAAGCAATGTTTAGATCTATTTCAGAACAATACTACTCCCTGCCATCATGTCTCCACAAAAGATTATAATATTAATCAGCCCTTACCAACCGTCTCAAGACATTACAGGACACCAAACATTTTCCCCAATTAGCGTGTACTTGTTAAATACCTTTTAACTGGGCAGTTATCCTTTTAAGAAACTAAATGACAAAATGTTGCTTCCATGAAATTGCATAAATGAATGAAACTCACACCAGCAAATAGTAAACAAATCTCACAAACCAGCTGTGATAATCAGTTTAACATCTTTTAAGTACAGGTACAAGTTCTAACTTATTTAGAGCATATCGGCCTCGTATTTTTACTAATATTTACTAACTAAAAAGACAAAAAGGACCTCTTAATTATGCAAACAGACCAGACAGATACACTTAATCCTGTCAGGAGAAGCAGCCAGCATTTAGCACATGTTTTAACCTATCTCCTGTCTCCCAGGACAGAAGCCCCTCAAATCCTTTGTGCACTACAGTTCAAACAATGTAACACCATAGGAATGGAATTTTAAGATATGCAAGAACTGTGCATAAAAAGGTCAGTGTAAGAACTGTATTTTGGGATTCTATTGCACCTCAAACTTGTGCTACTTGCAGTTGCTGAATATAAGGAGGCTACTTTTGCCACTCACCAATTTTGGCCGCTTTTGAACACAATCTCACAGGTCCAATCTACAAGCTTTTAAAGACTATGCATTTTTTTCCCACAATTTAGCTAGCTTTGTATCATCAGTTAAATTGTATCCATTACACCTGGTCCCCTCTTTCAAATCATGGATTATGGATTGCAAGTAACAGATATTCAAGCATAGAACAGTGTGAAATTCCATGAGTTTCAAAAGATCAAAAGATCTGTTTAGTCCTACACTAAAATAAAAGCACAATAGTGTATATACTGGAAGTATAAAACAAAAGCAGAAAATGCCAGAGAAAGTTGGCAGCATCTACAGTGAAAGAAACACATTAAACACTTTGATTTCAATTTGAGGCTTCTTTATGCATTTATTCTGATGCTATTTTCTGTCAGTTGAGCAATCTTCAATTCATATTAGCATGTTATACCAAACACCATATCACAAATTTCCAAGTGCCCCATTACTTTGTTCTAAAGAATACATTCTTACTTCAGATTTCAGATTAACAGGCCTATATAGTTGTCTGTTACCACAGTCCTGCCTTTCTTTTGCAGCAGTATTACATCTACTTCTTTCCAATCCATGAGGACAAATCCAGAAACTAAAAAATGCTTTCAGATTAAAACTAATGAATTAATCTGCAGCCACCTTAAGATGTAGGCCATCAAACAACAGGATTTGTCAGCATTAAATTCTAGCAACATCTCGAGTACATTTTTATTTATGAATATTAAGAGCTTTACATTATTGATTTTTATTCAAGACTTGGATCATGAGAATTTCTGGTATGTTATAATAGCATAAGATAGCATAATTGCAACCTGCTTTAAAACTCTGGAAAGTAATTTTTTAAAGAAATCTAGAATTTTAAACTAAAATTTGTACAGTATTTACTGGCCATCGTGTGTCAATCGTTTTTTTCTGAATACTGAAATTTGAGCAAATCAGAGCAAAAGTAGGGACATACAGTCAAAAGTAAGCAACCTGTAAATAAGTGAGGTCAAAACAATGACTGCAGCTGCTGGAAACCAGATTCTGGATTAGTGGTGTTGGAAGAGCACAGCAGTTCAGGCAGCATCCAAGGAGCAGCGAAATTGACGTTTCGGGCAAAAGCCCTTCATCAGGAATAAAGGCAGAGAGCCTGAAGTGTGGAGAGATAAGCTAGAGGGGAGAAAGTAGCATAGAGTACAATAGGTGAGTGGGGGAGGGGATGAAGGTGATAGGTCAGCGAGGAGAGGGTGGAG
>NW_025213007.1:28106-30000 GCF_004010195.1 Chiloscyllium plagiosum
GGCCAAAATTATTGTAACATTTAAAAAGTAACTGAGCTGCTTCAATCGACAAGGCCATCGATCAAAAGGTGGAAACTGAAACTTAGCTGGATGGCCTCACCTGTGTTGGAATGGACTCAGCAGATTAAATGGCCTTTTTTCCATCATATAATTGACAATGGTTATATGATTCAACATGCCGGAAGGATCATAATACATCTAAAAGTAATCTGGAATCATACATGAGAAATACATATACAAAACAATTTTCACCTTTCATTTTGATTAAAGAAACATATATTTAAATTAGCTTTGAGAAAAGTACCATTCAATTACTGAGCATTGTTTTAATTTAAGTGATTTAACCAGAAAATATTAAGCATGAGTATCCATTGGCAAATCAATTTTAAATGGAATTGTAACAATTGTAGTATTCTTCATCTTTCAATGTTGTATGTACAAAAGGAACTAATCTGTCTCACTCTTTGTTACATATCACACCATAATATACCAACTGAGATCTAAAAGCTCACAATTAGCAAAAATTGGAGGCTTTACCCTTCATCACTTCTCAATGCAAACCCTAAGCTTTAAGGTCACAACATGCTTTTTATAAAAGGACAGTCAGTGGTGAGACTATCATAATAACTGTTATAAATGAAAATACCTTGAATCCTCAATAAAATTGTCAACAACACATAACATGACATTTTTGACTGAAATAAAGTAAGCATTCCATGCAAGACAAATTTAAATATTTTTAGTTTTTGAAAACACTTGGTAAATTATACTTTTGTTTTATATAGTCCTGCAATTTATTTGTCACATTCCAGCTGTTGTATTTTAAACTGTCAAACTTTACATTAAAGAAACATTTATTCTTATTATCTTATGACCCAAACCCAGATATTTACACGCAACTGCCAAATTATATTTCCATCACACAAAATTAATCATTAATTATAGTACTGTAATTAGATTTTGGAGCTTGAAAAAGGTTAGGTTAGTTTAAACACTGCTCCAATTTGGCAGCAATAATTCAGAGAAGTGTCTTTTGCTCTGAAATCAATCCTAAAACACTCCACAGAGAAGCAACAGTTGTTGTATAAAACCAGTTGCATAAAGACAGACATCTATGTACATTTTACAGCTGAAGACAGAAGTAACATGGTAAAAAGAATTGGAGTGAGAACTCCAGAAAGTAGAGCAGAGTTGGCTGTAGATAATCCTAAGAATGGAGGAGCAGGTGCTCAGAATGTGATAAACAGAGATCCTCAGGAAATTTATAATAAGAGAACAAGAGATGAGTCATGAAAGCATCTGCAAATGTGGACAAGGATTTTGAATTTAATGATTCTATTTGAGGTCATGGGACCCATGGAAGTGCACAAGGATGAGATGATGAATGAGCTGTCATTACTACTGAGGTGATATGCATGCTACATGTTTCAACTGAATTGGACTTTGTGTCTGGCAAAACCTGCAGGAGTGTGCAGCATAATTCAATGCCTGTTACTGCGTAATGCCTCTGTTCAAACAGTGTATAATATGGCTTTCCACATAAAAATTGCAGGAAATCCAGTAATCCTTATAATTATGTTTTGTGATTGGTGCATTATGCATGGCAACATATTTGTACAGCCATGAGGTAAACTAACACTTTCTTGTAAATGCGGGATTCAGGCCAAGCACAAATTTCACTCACATTCACTCAACTGTTTCACTCGCCTCTTCCGTTCTGCTGCACTACAACATTTCTGCTGGCATTTTGTCCTGATCTTCCACAATTCTAACTTTGTGAAATCTCCGCAACCCTCAGCACCAGTTTATCAATGTTCACATATAAACATGAACTCAGCAACGGTCAGTGTTATTCAAACATCTGTGAACTCATATCGAGGTAATGTGATGGTGG
>NW_025213008.1:0-1851 GCF_004010195.1 Chiloscyllium plagiosum
TAAGACATCTATAACTTCTCTAAACTCCAGAGGATACAGGCCTAGCCTGGCGAACCTTTCTCATAAGGCAATCTCCTGCTGCCAGATACCTGTCAATTAAACCTTTCCTGATCTGCTTCCAAATTGTATCGATTGTAAGGAGGTCAGCCAGGCAGACGTCATAGAATGAGATTCCTGCTTGGAACTGTTAATCTGGCCCAATCAGGGTGCCCTGCCTGACAGATACAAAAAGGAGTGTCGCAGGTTGTGGTGGTTCACGGACTCCCAGCCCAACTGCTTGTTCTGTGGCGCTGTGGAGTCCGTGGACCATGTATATATTGGGTGTGGGCGTTTGCACTCCCTTTTTGATTTTCTGAAAAACCTTCTCCTCTGTTTTTGGTTGCACTTCAGTCCCACGCTCCTGATCTTTGGGCACCCGGTATGGAGGAAGGAGGGCAGGTCTGAAGACCTCCTCGTGGGTCTGCTCCTGGGCCTGGCCAAACTGGTCATCAACAGGTCCAGGCAGTGGGCCGTGGAGGGGGTCATTAGGGCCGACTGCCTGCCCCTCTTCCGCGGTTACGTTAGGGCCTGGGTGTCCTTGGAGAAGGAGCACACGGTGTCCACCAACACCCTGGAGGAGTTCAGGGAGAGGTGGGCGCCGCAGGGAGTGGAGTGCATCATTTCTCCCTCCAACTCTATTTTGATTTAGTCCCTACCCTCCCCTTCACTGTTTTGATCACAAAGCACTGCCCTTTGATGTGAAGGGCAGTGTTTGTCACTGGCCACCCGGGTGTTTTCCTATCTTCCTGAATAAATTGAATAAAGATTGGTGCACTTTGTGTCTTTCACTGTGTCTCACACCTGCGCGCACACACCATGGGTGCTGGGGATAAAATAAGCACTACCGCACTTAGGTGGTAGTGTCGGGGTTAATAAGAAAAAAAAGAACAGGAATGTCAAATAAGCACTACCGCACTTAGGTGGAAAAAAAGAAAAAAGGAGTGTTCCAACTCTATTTTGATTAAAAAAAATAAAAAAAATAAAAAAAAAATAAACAGGGATTGTTCACTGTGTCTCACACCTGCACAGACACACACCATGGGTGCTGGGGATAAAATAAGCACTACCGCACTTAGGTGGTCATAAAAAAAACCAGAAGATCTTACACTCACAAAAAAAAGAAGAAAAAATAAATAAATAAATAAATAAATAGAGAAAAAAAAACAAAGAGGAGTGTCGCAGGTTGTGGTGGTTCACGGACTCCCAGCCCAACTGCTTGTTCTGTGGCGCTGTGGAGTCCGTGGACCATGTATATATTGGGTGTGGGCGTTTGCACTCCCTTTTTGATTTTCTGAAAAACCTTCTCCTCTGTTTTTGGTTGCACTTCAGTCCCACGCTCCTGATCTTTGGGCACCCGGTATGGAGGAAGGAGGGCAGGTCTGAAGACCTCCTCGTGGGTCTGCTCCTAGGCCTGGACAAACTGGTCATCAACAGGTCCAGGCAGTGGGCCGTGGAGGGGGTCGTTAGGGCCGACTGCCTGCCCCTCTTCCGCGGTTACGTTAGGGCCTGGGTGTCCTTGGAGAAGGAGCACACGGTGTCCACCAACACCCTGGAGGAGTTCAGGGAGAGGTGGGCGCCGCAGGGAGTGGAGTGCGGGAGAGGTGCGCAGGGAGTGGAGTGCATCATTTCTCCCTCCAACTCTATTTTGATTTAGTCCCTACCCTACCCTTCACTGTTTTGATCACAAAGCACTGCCCTTTGATGTGAAGGGCAGTGTTTGTCACTGGCCACCCGGGTGTCTTCCTATCTTCCTGGTGGTGGAAATTGAATAAAGATTCGTGCACCTTGTGTCTCTCACTGTGTCTCACACCT
>NW_025213008.1:22964-30000 GCF_004010195.1 Chiloscyllium plagiosum
GCCCTCTTCCACTCTCTCTCGGCATTTCCTCTGCTACTCTGTATCCTCCTCAACCACTCTGTGCTGGCAGGGAGGACTAGCTTGGCTTGGAATATCTGGTCCGCATGGACGGGTTGGACTGAAGGGTCTGTTTCCATGCTGTACATTTCTATGACTATGACTCTCTTCTGTTTCTCCCCACTCTCCACACTTTCTCTTCCGTCTCCCTCTCTTGCCTCTCTCAAGTTCCGCCTACTCTCACTCTACTCCCTTCCTCTTTCAAACTGATCTCTTTCGACAACGTTCCAACTCTCTCTGTCGCTAACCTCTCCAACACTAACTCTCTGGTCCCTCCCACTCTCTCTCTCTACCATCCTCCCTCTCTCTCCACTACCTTCAATTCCATGTCTCCCTACCCTCTTCCCGCTCTCTCTTGCCCACTCTCTCGATATCTGCCTCTGTCTCTCTGCCCCCTCAATTTCTCCCCGCGCTCTCTTTGTCCGCCCTTTCTGTCTGCCTACTTCACTCACTCTCCATCTGACCCAGTCTCACCCACTCCTCTTACTGACCCAGAGATGGGAGTTGGATACAGAGGCTGGAGAGGGCACAGTGATGTGGAGGGATGGTTCGCGCGAGTGAGAAAATGGTGGTCAGATTTAAAAGCGGGAGAAAGACAGAGAGAACAGGAGAGTGAGAGAGACATGTCGAATGAGAAATAAGAGTGGAAGCACATGGAGCGACAAGGCGTTAGAGAGAACCAGCTGGGGGGAAGACAGACAGTGAAAGGGACACTGGGATAGAAAGAGATTATGTGGAAAGAGGGAGAGAAATAAGGAAAATGGATGAGAGTTCAAGGGAGGTGGTTCGTGTGAAGAGCGAGTGCGAGGAACGAAGATAATGATAGACAGAGAGAGAGATGGATGCGTTTGAGTGGAGATAGTTTGCATCGTGGTAGACAAGTAAACTCTGCCAAAGACCAGATTAGAGTCGGTGACTCAGAGGTTAAAGCAAGGACAGAGTGACTTAAATCCAACTCTGATCTCAGGACCATTACCCGCCCCCTCCCTGAGGACCAGGACTTGGGGCTGAGTCTGTCTCTCTTCATCTCAGCTTCTTCAACATAAATACAAACAACAATATCGTTGACTCTGCTACTAAGCACTGTTTATTAAGGATTTTTATTGTTTACAAATTGCAGTAATCGATACAGTCATTGGGGTGGTGCCTTTCTCACTGTTGTTTAAGCTGAGAGAAACATTGAGATGTATCCATGCCACCCCCTTGTGTAATAAGGTTGGACGAACTGGCACTAACTTCAGTCTGTTACCATAGTGACATGCAGTAATAATCGCAGAAACACTGAACTCAAATGACAAAATCCCGATTATTGACTGGATTTGCTTTATTGAGTAATTCGATTGAAAGGCAATTCTAGCATGTTCTTCAGCTGCTGTCCGAACTTAGTTTGGGTCACGGCATATGTTACGGTGTTTGTGCAGCAACTGAGGAGCTGCAGCATGAAGCCCAATTCCCGCACAAACCTGTATGGATACACAGACTCATACCCAATTAACCACATGCGATACCATATAGCATACAACATTAACATTGACCATAACAGGATGAAATTGGCCGAGATTACAAACAGTAAAATGATGGATTTTATCCGGTTTCTCATTTCTGTGTCGGACTGAGCGTCCCCATTGTTGTGAGCCCGGAGTCAGCTCCTGGCTCTGCTGGTCATTAAAATATGTCTGACGGTGAAAACAATGAGCAGCAGAATCAGGAGAAATAGGAGAGCTGGAGTTAGAATGTGGTGGAGAAACTCGTTTATGACCTAGACACGGGAGGATCGAACAGCGTCTGTTACCCAACAAAACCAGGGGCCGTTCCACAGCCAATACCAAGGTGTGTGCATAAAATACCAGCAAATGTTCTTTAAACAGCTCAGCATCGTCACTGCTATCAGAACCACAGCCGCCGTTTTCTCACTGTAATGCTTACTTTTCAGCTTCTGGCAACAAATGACCACAAAGCGGTCGAAGGTGAACTTGACGATGAACCAGACCGAAAAGTCAGCGGCTGCATAAACCAGGACGGCGTGGATGTTACACACGGGGCTGGAGTACAGGAAATAAAACTGTTCCTTTTAAACAATGGGAATGTGTCTCAGTATGAGGTCGAGGATAATGACCAGTAGATCCTCCACTGCTATGGCCACCAGGTAACGTCTGACACATGGCGACAATCAACATTTTTTATAAAGCAGGACGTATATCCTCACTAACTTAACTTTTAAGAAGGAAAACACATTATAGATTATCCTCGATGTAAAGTGGCCAGTTTAAGTGAGAACCTAGTGAGATTTTCAGATGTTTCAAGTTATTCAGATATTTTGTGAAATAATTGGCGTCGAAGAAATAAATGGGAATGTCTGTAGTATTGACAAAAATGTGTCCTAAAACACAAGAAATCCTTCCTGCCCAACCGTACAGAGAAACATCCATCAAAGCAGATGATTTCTGAAATATTACCATACACTTGATCACGCGAGAGCAGACGTGGGTCACTTACTTCCAGATCAACTGCGGAGTGTAAAAACGCTGCTGTCCTGAAGAATTCTCTGCCAGTTTTTGACGTCACATGGAGTTTCGAAATTTCAGTCTTTAATTCGAAATTATGGTCGATCGTGGACGACGAAGAATTGTAAATGCAGGTAAAACGTATTCATACATTTAACTGAATGAGGGGACTTCGGTTCAATGACTTCTTCTCCCTGGAACGGGACCACTTCCCTCGGGATCTTATGTTTTGTTCAATTCACTGATGTCCGGTCCCTCACAAATAAGGTCAATGATAGAACGTTTTTGGTAATCTCCGTTAAAGCATGTTGGTTTAGAATATTCCGTGAAATGTCAGCTATAGAATGTTCCGGTGAATATCCATAATAGAATGTTTGATGTAAAATATTCCAGGAAATGGTGGGTAAAGAATGTTCCAATGAATTTTGCGTATAGAATGTTCTAGGGAATGTCGGGTAAAAAATATTCTGGAGAATGTCGGATACAGAATGCCATTGTGACTTGAAGACCCACATCACACGCCCTTCTGCGCACTGAGTTTGTTGAGATTCACTCAGCCCCAAAGTGGGAAATTCTCCCCAAACTCAACTGAACTGGCACTTTGCAACAGCAACAACACAGTTAGACAATGTCTCAATCTTTGATGTATGGTTCTGTTTCACAATCGTACAGAGGCCATCCTTTATTCCCAGATCTCCCCCACTTCCTTTTCATTTCTGTCCAGCATTCCCAAATAACAAATGTTCTGAATATTCAGTTCCCAATATCGTTCACCGTGTCACTCTGTCTATCTAATGACATTAAACCCTATCGATTTCCCTCAATGTGTGCACTGATTTCCTCACACTGTTTCGAGAATGCAACACGCATTCAAATATCATATAGCTTTGTAACCCATTATTTGCTGTTCCATTGTCACGTTTATTCCACATATTGACCCGTTCAGGAAAAAGTCTGGCGTCGTTATACTCACGGAATTATGCCTGATGGTTAATGTTATATGAGGCCCATCAGCATCCCTGGGTATAGCCTATCCCACTGGCAGGACAGACCCATCAGTGGTGGGGGCAAAATGGAATATATTTAGGAAATGAGTTATACTGGAATTCTCCAGCACGGATCTCAGAAACTGGGAAATCTCATGGTAACATGTCAAAAAAGGTCAAGAAAATTTCCCAATGATGGACATCTACTGCCGTCCACATCACCGCTGGATGAAAACAAATCGGTGTGTGACAAAGATTCAGAATGTACTCTGGATGTGGGATTTCAATGCCCATCACCAAGAACCTCTCCACAGGCTTACCACTGACTGAACAGTTCAAAGCCTCAAAAACAGCAGACAGACTGTGGGACGTGGTTGGGGATACAAAAATAGGGAGACACGTTCATCAAGCTACTTCTCACAGAAGGATCTGCCCCTACCAGTATCTGTAGAAGCATCCTGCAATCAGTCCTGGCGGAGGAAAAGTCTCAGCTTCAGATCGAAGACACTGCCCGCTGTGTTATATGGTACTAACTTCTATGGAGTAGGGCATACTTCTAAAAGACCGAGCAAATGGAAACCGGGCATTCATAAGGCACTGTAGGCTATCAGAATCTGCAGCATCAATGGCTTGCCCTGTAAAATAAAGTCAGAAGTGGGCTGTTCGCTGATGGTTCCAAAATGTTCAGGACCATTAACAATTACACCTACACTAAAGCAGAGTACATAGCCCATCAAGATTTTACAACAGGAATAGAATGAGGCTATTCAGCCATTTGTGGCATTTACTCAGCAGTTGTAGCAGACCATTTAATCTCTCATGTCTGTTATACAGGAAATTGAATAGCATATTCCGACTTGCAAAAATACTGCACAAAAAATGCAGGCAGGACAGGTTACCTAACGGCGAACTAATAAATTATCGACTATTCAGTCTACATCAATTTAACACGAAGTAATGACTGCAATGACACGGAGACCAATGCAGGCCCCTCAATTATTTGCTACCTATATCAACGTTTTAGATAAATGGAGCAAATGTATTCTAACTAAGTTAAGCCGGAACCCAGGAGGTAGAGAATATCCAATTGGATATGTAATGGACAACATTGTGGCAACTGGAATATAACGTGCTTAACAGTTAACTCGTAATTTTTCAGGAAGAATAACGTGCTGTAGGTTACTGAAATGGAGAGACAATCCAGGACTTAGTCATACAGTCTGTCGTAGAGTGTTCACTCTGACCAGTTCAGACACGGGAATTGCGGTTCCATCTCCCTGACAATCTGGTACCTGAAGTTCCCTGTGGCCCAATTGCTCTCAGTATACACGGGATACTTGGTGAGCTTGTTTGGTCATGGTGGTCGGTAAGAGGAGGGTGTTTTGAGCTGTCTATCAAGGGCCTTTATCTGGGAGGCCATACTTCCTTTCTACGTGGAGAACCGAGCAAGATGAAAATGGCTGCCTGCTTCTGAATGAAGAGGCTGCGGCTGCTTCGAGGACAGTGGGTTTTCATTAATCTGATGCACTATGTGTGATCACACTGCAACATTATGGAGTGAGTGAGGAATGTCCAATCACAAGAAGGAGAAAAAAAGGTTTTGTCCGATCAGCTGAAATCGTTAGTTATATCAAATTTTCAATCCACCACAGAGAACCATTGTCTGTCTGTTAAGCACACAGTACTTCGTGGTTCAAGCTCTCCTTCATCCAACCCGGCAATCTGCCGATTGCAGAAAAGTGCGTAGGCCATGCTAATATATTCATCTACAAACTCACAGTCGATGCCTATCCTGCACCGGGAATTATGCAGACCATAGCAGTATAATTGCATCCAGGCTTCTATGAGTGCAGCACTTTGCAGGAGGCTGAGATGAATTTTCTGGCATGTTCTCTAACTTTCAATTATTTTTGTTTTTATGTAGTCTTCCAACTTACAGTGAGAATGGAATGTAAAGTGCTGAAACAAACCCAATTGCAGCATACGGACCATCAACGGGCATGTTCATTTCCTTCTGTTAATTCCTCAGGTGCACTATTACATGGAATCCGATAAAACTACTCTGAGTCTCCAAAGTAATTCCTTGAAAAAGGAAACCAACGTGAAATATCTCAAAGCTGGCAGAAGGGTCGGAATGTTCTAGTTGGAGCTCCTCTGCACCATTCGTTATTTGTGTCTCTCCTTTTTATGCTGTTTTCTGGAGGCATGTTCGTTTCCAAACTATTAACTATGTCAAGTAACACCGACGTGAATGGAAGAGGTGAATCCCAGACGGGAGGTAGGTGTTGGGTGGCGAGGACTCGAGATTTAAAACTCAGTACACTGTGAAGAATGGTTCGTGTCTGGTCTGGAGATTGGGGTGGCTGCGCTCCGAAGACTGCGCCTGCTGCTGTCTGGACACTGCACCTGGTGCAGCTTGCAGATTGAGCCCCGTGTGGACTGGAGACTGGGACCAGTGCAGCCTGGAGATTGGGCCTGGAGAACAATGGAGAATAGTACCAGCGTGGTCTGGAGACTGGGCCCTCTGTGATCTGAAGAATTGGCCCACTACGGCCTGGAGACTAGGGCCGGTGTAGCCTGGAGACTAGGGTTGGTCCTTTGTGGAGATTGGGGTCAGTGCTGTCTGGAATTTGGGACTCGTGCCGTCTGCAGACTAGGCAGTGCAGTTCTGGAGACTCGGCCCAGAGCGGTGTGGACACTGGGCCCAATGAAGTTCTGGAGGCTGAGACTGCTGCATCCTGGAGTCTGGGCCTGGTAAGATCTGGAACCTGAGCCCACAGCGGCCTGGAGACTATGTCTGGTACTGTGTGGAGACTGGGGCGCATGTATTCTGAAGACCAGGTCGGTTGCAGACTGGACACTCGGCCCGGAGCGATCTGGAGACTGGGCCCAGCGTGGTCTGGAGACTGGACCCAGAGTGATCTGGAGACTTGGCCCGGCACGACCTGCAGACTAGTCCGAGTGCGCACTGGAGGAGTGGTGCTTGCACAGACTGGCGTGAAGGGACTGTAATTCGAGTCCGTTCTGTTTCCTTTTTATTCTTCTGTTGGACATTCATTTATTATCCTTGCAAATTTGTTCGAAATACTTAAGAATTTGGACGCAGATTTCTTGTCCCTCAGAAGGAACTGTAGTTTTTTTTTTATCCGCAGCTTTCATTAGAGTGCACCTGACAATGAAGCCAATTCAAGTCAAACGTGAGGGAGTCACTGTCTTTGATGACTTTTTTCAAACAAAGCGGTTCCCTGTGGAGTTGCATGGGGCTGCCAACAGAGAGTGGTATTCGATCCCTTTAAAAACAAGAAGCAGAGACAAATGGAGAGAGAGTGAGAGACTGGGCAGGGACACTTTTTTTCGCAATTTTAATGGACTCACTCCCAGAACAAGAGAAACTTAACTGATCAGAGACACAGGTGCAGATGTATACGCATAAATACAGCAAAGCGCGCACACAGGGAGACTCAGGCAAACATGGATATACATACACAT
>NW_025213009.1:0-1390 GCF_004010195.1 Chiloscyllium plagiosum
ATGGGGGACAGTCAGTTGCATTGAATTACAGATATTGAAGCTCAAAATGGTCATTCATGTGATGCTGCAGATCACGGCAGCAGCAGAATTGTATTCATTCGCAATCTTTACCTTTTCCCCCGGATAATCCCTCAATCTACCATTAGCATCAAGCCGATCGATCGTTCAGTGATGAGCATGAGCATGCCAGGTTCAGAACCATGTGTACCTGAACTTGATGACAACCCATTAAAACTACCACACTTGACTGGTTACATTCCAAACGGCAAAGCTAACGTCTGATCAAGAGGGCAAAATGATTCCATGACTAACAGCTCAGATCGAAGTTCTGCAGTCCTACCACATCCAGCCATAAATGTCATTGGACAATTAAACAATTCACGAGAGGAGAGGATTCCACAAATATCCCCTTCCTCGATCAAAGAACAGCCTTGTACATCAGTGTAAAAGACAGGGATTTAGTATCTGCACCATCCTCAGCCAGAAGTGTTAAGTCGATGGTCCACATCACCCTCATCATGATGCCCACAAAATCATAGATGGTAGTCTTTAATCAATTCGTTTCGCTGAACGTGACATGAAGAAGCAGCTGAACACAGTAGATACGACAAAGTCAATGGGCCTTGACACAATTCCTGCAATAGGACTGAAGGCGTGTGCTGCACAACAAGCCGTGTCCCAGGGGAAGCTGTTTCATTCGAGCTCTAAATCTGACATCTCCCTGGCAATGTGGAATTTTACTCAGCTATGTCCAATCCCCGAAGAGGAGAATAATTACAATCTGACCAATTACAACTCCCTCCGTCACATCACAAAAGCTAAATTGGTGGGAGTTGTTTTTGATACAGCTGCCAAGCAGCACAGAAATAACCAACTCAGTGTGTTTTCCGATCGTTCCCCATGTGGTGATTGCGCTGTTGTGGAAATGTCACTGGATTACTACTCCAGAACAAACTAATGCTCTGGCAGTTGGTGGAAGTTATAATTCATCAAATGTCGAAATGTAAAATCTGATGTCAGTAATAATGACCGTGCGTCTAATGTTGATTTAAAACTTTGATCTCCTTCCCCAATGTACTTTCAGGACGTGAATCTCCCGTGCCTTCCTGGATTTGCCTCGAAGTGACACCAGACACATAGACATGTGATAAACTCTTCACTGGTCTCTGAATCCACCAAGCAAGATTCTCACTTGCATCATACTGCTCCGAGATCTTAATGGATATACCTGGGTAGGTTTTTTTCCCCCTTTAAAAGCGCGAAGGAGAGGAACCCGAGGCACTACACGGGTAGTGCCTCCCACCCGCCCTCCTCCTCTAACCTAATAATAACATCTGTTGTGGTAAGTAGGTAAGTGCTGAATTTTGCTTGTTGTATTCTTTAGACCCAG
>NW_025213009.1:4128-15368 GCF_004010195.1 Chiloscyllium plagiosum
TCAGTTAACAATATTAATACAAGGGAAAGTAATTGTGTATTTTCAACGTCCTTGTACTTAATAACAATTTGGTTAGCATGGTTTTGTGAAGGGCAGGTCGTGCCTCACAAACCTTATTGAATTCTTTGAAAAGGTGACGAAGGAGGTTGATGAGGGGAAAGCGGTAGATGTGGTATATATGGATTTTAGTAATGATAAATGATATGTCAGGAATGATATCTGCACACTTAGAAACTAATGGAATCAGCAGAGTCCATAAGACAATCAGCATAGAAGTAGAATTAGGCCACTGAGTCTTCTCTGCCATTCAATTATGCCTCATAAATGTTTCAATCCCATTCTCTTGCATTTGTCCCATACACTTGGTCGCCTTCCTTACCAAGAACTTATCTACTGTTGTCTTCAATATACTCAACGATATGGCCTCGGTAGCCCTCTGCAGCAAGGAGTTCCATAGATTCACCACCCTCTGAACATAGAACAGTACAGCATAGTACAGACCCTTTGGCCCTTGGTGCTGTGCCAATCTTTTATCCCAATCCAAGATCAAACTAACCTGCGTACCCTTCATTGTACTATCCTCCATGTGCCTATCTAACAATCACTTAAATGCCCCTCATGTAATTGACTCTACAACCACTGCTGGCAGTGCATTCCAAGCACCCACAGGTTGATGTTAAGAAGGAGGATGTGCTGCAAACTTTGATAAACAGAAGTCCCCTGGGCCCAGACGGGATATACCAAAGATTGCTACAGGATGCAAAGGATGAGATTACTGCTCCTTTGGCGATGATCATTGTATCCTAACTGCACACTGGTGCAGAATCAGATGATTGGAAGGTGGAAAAAGTAATTATCTTGTTCAACAAAGGGAATAGGGACAATCTTAGGAACTATAGACCAATCCGTCTTATATCTATGGTTGGCATATTATTGAAGAGAACTCTGAGATTCAGGATTTATGATGATTTGGAAAAACATAGCTTGATTGAAAATAGCATTGCTTTGTGAGGGGCAGGTCATGCCGCACGAGCTTTACTGAATTCTTTGAGGATGTGACAAAACACATTGATGAAGATAGAGTAATTGATGAGGTGCATATGGATTTTAGCAAAGCGCTATATTAGGTTCCCCATCGCTGGCTTATTCAGAGAGTAAGGGGGCACATGATACAGGGAAATCTGGCTGTCTGGATACAGAATTGGATGGCCCACAGAAGACAGAGGGTGGTAGTAGATGGAAAGTATTCAGCCTGGAGCTTGGTGACCAGCGGTGTTCCTCAGGGATCGTCTCAGAGAATTCTGCTCTTTGTGAGTTTTATAAGTGACTTAGATAAGGAAGTGGACGGGTGGGTTAGTAAATTTGTTAATGACATGAAGGTTGATGGAGTTCTGGATACTGTGGAGGGCTGTTGTAGGTGGCAATGGGACATTGACAGGATGCAGAGCTGGGCTGATAAGTGGCAGATGTAATTCAACCTGGAAAAGTGTGAAGTGATTCATTTCACGCTATCCTCACAAACAACAAAGTCCCACTCAGTAGTAAGAACAAAACAAGATTTTCATGAAGGACATCTCCAACCTTCTCCGATTCCAGGCGAAAGCTCCCCCACTACCTCTGATCAGCTCAACCCTCAATCTTGCCATCCTCTTGTTCCTCGTCTAAGTGTGGAATGCCTTCGGGGTTTCCTTAATCACATCCGCTAAAGGTTTTTCATGCATCTTTCTAGGTGTCCTTCTGACTGAATAAATTCCTCTACACACAGTTCTAAAGAGTCACTCCCCAACTCTGAAGGAGTGCCCTTGAGCCCTAGTCTCCCCTCGTAGCTGAAACATCTTATTTAATTCCATTCAATCCAGGCCTCTCAGCATTCTACAAGTTTGACTGAGATCCTCTTTCATTCTTCTAAACTTCTTTGAGTACAGATCGAGAGTACTTACCTGCTCCTCATACGACAATACTTCTTCCGTCGGATCTATGCTGTAAACATTCTCTGTGCCCTGTTCAAGACCAGTGCATCTTTCCTTTGGTGTCGGTCCCAAAACAGCTCACAATATTCCAAATACAGCCTGACCAGAACCTTAAACAGACTCAGCAGTAGACCTGCCAGTCTTCTGCCAACCAGCTAATCCTGTATGTTGTTATGAAAGTGAAATTTCATTTCACAAGCCTGTAAGATTTGTTTTTTTTTTTATTTGGAGATGCCGGTGTTGGACTGGTGTGTACAAAGTTAAAAATCACACAACACCAGGTGGTAGTCCAACAGGTTGAATTGGAAGCACACTAGCTTTCGGAACGTCGCTCCTTCTTCTGGTGATAAACCTGATGAAGGAGCGACGCTCCAAAAGCTAGCGTGCTTCCAATTTAACCTGTTGGACTATAACCTGGTGTTGCGTGATTTTTAACTTTGATTTTCTTTTGTCTGTCTGTAGACAGCAAAATATGAAAAAGGGAAGGAATAGTTTATTTGAATTTTCAGAACCGTTTCAATAAGGTCTCACGAAGACGTGCATTAGCAAAATTGGCACATCGGGGATTGGAGGTAGCATATTGGCAGGGATTGAGAATTCTTTAACAGACAGAAAAATAATAATAAATTAATTTGTGCTCAGGCCAAATTTGATCGATGTATTTGATGGATGGACAAAATCTAATTATTACACGTTTGTTGATGACATAAAACTAAATGGAAATGTGAGTTGAATTCAGGAAGCAAAGGGAACATGAATAGACCATGAGTTTCTCTTTTTTAAAATTGACTGATGGGATGTGGCCACCACTGGATTTGCCATTATTTATTTCCCATCCGTAATTGCCTGGAGAAGGTGATGGTAAGCTAAATTCCAGACACACTGCAATCCCTTGAGTGTAGTGGCAGGCACACTGCTGGGTAGATGCAGCATGGCTTGGAGGGCACGAAGGAAAAAAAGAGCAAAAGTGAGGTTCTAGAGATCAGAGTCAAAACGTATGGTGCTGTAAAAGCACAGCCAGCCCAACAGCATCTGAGGAAGAGGACAGTCGACATTTCGAATGTAAGGTATTCATCAAGTATGTGGTGCTATGGGAGGGGGAAGGGGTTGAGAGATAAAAGAATGACTCAGGAATAAAAGAATGACTAGGGTAGGAATAGGTCCAGTCAAGGATAGTAGTGGGAAGTTGCGTGTGGAGGCTGAAGAAATTGGGGAGACACTGAATGAATACTTTTCGTCCGTATTCAGTCGGGAACAGGACATTGTTGTCAATGCGAGTACTGAGTCACAATTAAGTAGAATGGATGGCTTTGAGGTATGTAGAGAAGAGGTGTTGGAAATTCTGGAAAGGGTGAAAATAGATAAGTCCCCTGGGCCTGATGGCATTTATCCTAGGATTCTCTGGGAAGCAAAGGAGGAGATTGCAGAGCCATTGGCCTTGATTTTTATATCCTCTTTGTCTACAGGAGTAGTGCCAGAAGACTGGAGGATAGCAAATGTGGTCCCCTTGTTCAAAAAGGGGAGTAGGGATAACCCTAGTAACTATAGGCCGGTGAGTCTCACTTCTGTTGTGGGCAAAGTCTTAGAGAGAATTGTAAGGGATAGGATTTATGAACATCTGGATAGGAATAATATGATCAAGGATAGTCAGCATGGTTTTGTGAAGGGCAAGTCGTGCCTCACAAACCTTATTGAATTCTTTGAAAAGGTGACGAAGGAGGTTGATGAGGGGAAAGCGGTAGATGTGGTATAAATGGATTTTAGTAAGGCGTTTGATAAGGTTCCCCATGATAGGCTACTGCAGAAAATACGGAGATATGGCATTGAGCGTGAGTTGGAGGTTTGGATTAGGACACTCCCTCCTGCATTACAGTTATTCCTGCTGGTGCTCTCCCTGCAGTATTATGGGGTAGCTGCTGATGTTTTATTGCAGTAAGATGGGGTACTGGGCTAATGGTCGGATACTTGGTAGTGTGGTTGAGCAGAGGGATCTTGGTGTCCATGTACTCAGATCTTTGAAAGTTGCCACCCAGGTAAATAGTGCGGTGAAGAAGGCATATGGCGTACTGGCTTTTATTGGTAGAGGAATTGAGTTCTGGAGTACTGAGGTCATGTTGCAGTTGTATGAGACTCTGGTGCGGCCGCATCTGGAGTATTGTGTGCAGTTTTGGTCGCCATATTATAGGAAGGATGTGGAGGCACTGGAACGGGTGCAGAGGAGGTTTACCAGGATGTTGCCCTGGTATGGTAGAAAGATCGTATGTGGAAAGGCTGAGGCACTTGGGGTTGTTTTCATTGGAGAAAAGAAGGCTTACGGGTGACTTGATAGAGGTATACAAGATGATTGGGGTTTAGATAGGGTCGACAGTGAGTCAGCTATTACAAAGGGGCATAGCTTTAAATTAAGGGGGGTGGTAGTTATAGGACAGATGTTAGGGGTAGGTTCTTTATTTAGCGAGTCTCCCTCATTATGGGTGGACTCTCCCTCATTATGGGTATTTAAGCGGGCATTGGATAGGCATATGGAGGATAGTGGGCTACTGTAGGTTAGGTGGGCTTGGATCGGCGCAACATCGAGGGCCGAAGGGCCTGTACTGCGCTGTATTCTTCTATGTTCTATGTTCTATAAGTGGGAGGGGGATGGTACTGGGAGGAAGGTAGCTGGGAATACGATAAGTAGATGAAGTTATGGGATGATGGTGATAGATCAGAGCGGAAAGTGAAGCAGATGGGTGGGAAGGAAGATGGACAGGTAGGACAGTTCAAGAGGATGCTACTGAGTTGAAATATTGGATCTGGGATAAAGTCCAGGGGATGGGGGAGGAGAAGAGGAAATTGGTGAAAATGACATTGGTCGCATTTGGTTGGAGGGTCCCATGGTGGAAATGAGGCATTTATCTTCCAGGCATCTGGTGGTTAGGATTTGATTCAATTCCCGATAGTATGCAAACAGGCCCATTGGCCCAACAGGTCCACAGTGCCTTCCAAGCAATAATCCAACCATACTCATTCCCTTTTTTTAAACCCTGACTAATGCACCTAATACTAGTGGCAAGTTATCATGCCAATTCACCTGACCTGAACATCTTTGGATTGTGGGAGGACACCAGAGCACCCGGAGGAAATCCACGCAGACACAGGGAGAAAGTGCAAACTCCACAAAGGCAGTTTCCCGAGTCAGGAATTAAACTCAGGTCCCTGACGTTGTGAGGCAGCAGTGCCAACCACTGAACCACTGTGCCACGCCATTTGGCAGTGCATGTTGCTCAGAACACACATGTCCTTGCTGGAGTGGGAGGGGAAGTTTCGGTGTTTGGCCACAGGGTGGGGGGGGGGGGGGGCTGGGATTGGTTAGTGCGTGAGTCCCAGAGATGTCCTCTGAAATCTTCCCCGAGTTGTAATCCTGTCTCCCAAATGTAGAGGAGATTACATCAAGAGCAACGGACACAGTCGCCAACGTGTGTGGAGGTGCAGGAAAATCTCTGCCAGATGTGGAAATACCTTTTGGACCCTTCGTTGGAGGTGAAGGACGCAGGTTTTACATCTCTTTCAGTGGCAAGAGAAGGTGTCGGGAGTGGAGGTGGTATTGGCGGGTGTGTGGTGTGTGGACCTAATAAGGGAGTCACAGAGGGAATCTTGTCTGTGGAACGCAGATATGTGTGGAAGGAAATATATCTTTGGCGGTCTTGTTTGTTTCCAGGTGGCGGAAATGGTGGAGGATGGTGAGTTGTATCCGAAGGTTCGTGGGGTAGATGGTGAGAAGTACGGGGGTTACCTCCTTGTTGTGATTGGAGGGGTAGAGTTCAAGCGTGGAGATGCGGGAAATTTGCTGGAAGGCATTATTGACCACGTGAGAGAGGAAATTGTGGTCCTTGAAGAAGAACGCATCTGGGATGTTCTGGAGTAGATATTGGTCCTCATGGGTGCAGATGGAGGTATAGGAATTGGGAGAAAGAGATAACATTTGTACGGGGAGATGAGGTGTGTTGGGAAGAGATGTAATCCGGATAGCCGTGGGAGTTGGTGGGTTTAAGTAGGTGTCCGTGTTGAGTCGCTCGCCAGAAATGGAGATGGAGAGGTCGAGGAACGGGAGATAGTCCAGCTGAAGTAGAGGTCAGGTCAGGACCGCAGCTCCGACCTGAACACTGAACATCATTCATTCATGTAACATGTGTATTGATGGCTGGTCCAAAATTTATTCTCAATTTTGAGTTGTGCCTGAGCCATTACACCATTCATTTGAACAGTTGTTATCTTCGTGCCTTTAAGCAGTTGCGACAACACACATAATGTCTGCAACCATATACAGGCAATGCAACTCACCCTTTACTTGTGACACCCTCCTCTACCTATGACTTATGTAGCTCCTCACCACGTCTCACTTCTTCAATTCCATTCTGCTTCATTGTTCTCTCAAATATCCTCAGTTTTGTTTAAAATTACTATCACGAATTGAAATATCTCCATGAAGGTCGATGATCTTCACCAAGTCACCCATTATACTGATCCAGCGAGCAGAGCTTTTGACACTCCTGTCTATATCTGTCAGCCAGGACTTTCTCACGGGGAGAAAGTGAGGACTACAGCTGATGGATTGTCAGTCGAAACGCGTGGCCCTGGAAAAGCACAGCAGATCAGGCAACACACGAGAAGCAGGAGAGTCAACATTTTGGGAATGAGCTCTTCATCAGAAATGGCACGGCCAGGTTTACAGTTCCAAGTGTGAAACTCAAATCCTGTAAAGTCTACCTAGCTAACCTTGTTCCAATCACTGCACCTGTGTGCCTCAGGGTCATCGGCCCATTCTTTTCTTATAACCTCTCAAGTCGCGTTTTTGCACAAGATCATCTCCTCCGACTCTGACTTGGATACTGGCAGTGTATACCAGATTGTAGCCCGCCTCTTGCGCGCGAAGTGTATTGGGAAAAAATCAACTTCAGTTGGTAATGGCGTCAAGGCTGCGACTACTTAGGAATAAAAGAATGACTAGGGTAGGAATAGGTCCAGTCAAGGATAGTAGGGGGAAGCTGCGTGTGGAGGCGGAAGAGATTGGGGAGACACTGAATGAATACTTTTCTTCAGTATTCACTCAGGAACAGGGCATTGTTGTCGATGAGAATACTGAGGCACAAATAAGTAGAATGGATGGCTTTGAGGTATGTAGAGAAGAGGTGTTGGAAATCCTGGAAAAGGTGAAAATAGATAAGTCCCCTGGGCCTGATGGCATTTATCCTAGGATTCTCTGGGAAGCAAGGGAGGAGATTGCAGAGCCATTGGCCTTGATTTTTATGTCCTCTTTGTCTACAGGAGTAGTCCCAGAAGACTGGAGGATAGCAAATGTGGTTCCCTTGTTCAAAAAGGGGAGTAGGGATAGCCCTAGTAACTATAGGCCGGTGAGTCTCACTTCTGTTGTGGGCAAAGTCTTAGAGAGAATTGTAAGGGATAGGATTTATGCACATCTGGATAGGAATAATGTGATCAAGGATAGTCAGCATGGTTTTGTGAAGGGCAAGTCGTGCCTCACAAACCTTATTGAATACTTTGAAAAGGTGACGAAGGAGGTTGATGAGGGGAAAGCGGTAGATGTGGTATAAATGGATCTCAGGTGTTTTATTTTTAATTCCCTTGTGGGATATGAGCATTTCTGTTAAGGCTATCATTTGCTGGTGGGTCTTAATTGTTCTTGAGAAGTTGATTGTGTACCACCATCTTGAACTACTGCAGTCCACCAGATGCATATTCATGTATAATATGATGAGGAAGAGAAGTCCAGGATTTTGACCCAAAAACAGTGAAGGGGAAACGTCATATAATTCCAAGTTAGAACAGTGTGTCTGCTTTGAGGGGACACTTGTAGGTGGTAGTATGTTGCTGCCCCTTGTCTTTCTAGGTGATAAAAGCCATGTATTTGGAAGGTGCTGTTGAAGCAGCCTTAGCAAGTTGCTGTAATGAATGTTGTAATGAGAATGGTGTAGAGTGAACATTTAAGATTATAGATGGGATACTAATTAAATAGGCTGTGTTATCCAGTATTGTATCAAGCTTCTTGTGTGTTGGCGGATCTACATTCATCTGGATAAGTGGAGAGACTTCCTTCACACTCCTGACTTATGCCGTGCAGATGGTGGACAGGCTTTGAAAAGTCCTGAGGTAGATTACTCACTGCGCAACTTCCTGCCTCTCACTTGCTCCTGCATCCACAGTTTTTATTTGTCTAGTCAGTTTATTTCTGTTCAATAGTAATGCCTGGGATGTCAATGGAGAGGGATTCAGTGATGGTAATGTAATTAAATGTCAAATGAAGATTGTTAGATTCTCCCTTGTTGGAGATGGTAATTGCCTGGCACTTGTGAGGCACAAACTTGCCTCTTATTAACTAAAGCAGGTGTTCTCCTGGTCTTGCAGCATAGGCAGCTTCAGAGGATTTTTAAATTGAACTGATCATTGAGAAAAAATCCTCATCATGTCCTGGATTTGAATTGATTAGCTTCCAACTGCCACAATCATTTTCTTCGGTGTTAGGTATGACTGTAACCAAAGATGAGTTTTCCTTCTTTTCCGATTTATTTCAATCTTCCTAGGACTCCTTGCTACTATATTAATTTAAATACTGCCTTACTGATGAGGGCAAGATGATTAGGGGGTTAGATAGGGTTGACAGTGTGAGCCTTTTCCCGCGTATGGAGTCGGGTATTACAAGGGGGCATAGCTTTAAATTAAGGGGGGGTAGATATAGGACTGAAGTTAGGGGTAGGTTCTTCAATCAACGAGTCGTAAGTTCATGGAATGCCCTGCCAGTAGCAATGGTGGACTCTCCCTCTTTATGGGCATTTAAGCAGGCATTGGATAGGTATATGGAGGCTAGTGGGTTAGTATAGGTTAGGTGGGCTTGGATTGGCGGAACATCGAGGGCCAAAGAGCCTGTACTGCGCTGTATTCTTCTATGTTCTATGTTCTATATCCGGACATGGCACGAGCTTTGTTTTCGGAAAAGGGAACGGGAAACACAGTCCTGTCGACCCTGCAGAGACCTCCTTCCGAAGGTCTGAGAGAGGTTGTGACAACATTTACAGAGCCTTATCACAAACTGCAAAGAAATATCGGGAAAGGAGTACGTCATTCAACATATTGAATCCTTCTCATTCTAGCTCATGGAGAAAACCTCCACAATGTAGTTTTCCCCACACAGTGTTCATATCAATAAAATACGAACTGCTGGAGTCACTTTGGTCCATCAATTTTGCTCCTCCATTCAATATACAGGCAGTTATACGATAATACGTGTTTATTAAACCCAATTTCGCTGCAACATCATTCGTGAATTGCGCAACATTCTTAATAAAGCCAGCTCCAATTCACTTATACGGGGTTCCATCCCAGCACCAGCTAAACAGCTAAACCCATCCTCGATCTGCAAAATTGACCCTCAGTTCAGCTAAAACAGGAATATTATCCACTCTACAAAACTGGAACTTGAGCTTGAAACTGGGATATGTAGTCTACATTTGGAAGGAATTTTACTTCAAACCAGGGTAGTATCTTGGAGAGAACTGGAATTCTGCGTCGAGATCATGTGGTCAGTCAGCCCACGCGCTTTCTGGTGAACAGATTTGTGGAAGGTAAAGGGGTTTAGTCAGTGACTGTGCTGTTAAAGTGTTACATTTACTGAACTATTTCATTACAATATATAGTTTCAAGATTTATGTAGCCCGTGCTATCGTTTGAGTTAGGCTGATTATAATTTTTGCTTTGATTTTTACTGATATTATTGGGGTTCGCCCCTTACCCTCTTTTTCCCATTGGCCCCATTATTTAGATTGCACGATTTTCTATAATAGTAATCCACAGGAATGCAGCTTCCCTGTTATCGGAGAACAACCTTTAGTGATCGCTGATCTTCCATCCTCACACCATACTCCTACTCTCCTCCCATTCTTTAGTGTCTGTAAACCTTTATTTTTTTCAATACCTGGCGTTCCACAGCCTAATGTGGTTGAGAATTCACCAGGTTTACCAGTCTCTGAGTGCAGACATTTGTTCTCATCTCAATGCACTTTGGTCTGTCTATGCCTAATAATGTAAACCCTTGTTTTCGACATCCCAGCCAGGGGAATTATCATCCCTGCTTCCACACTCCCTCGCTCTGTCGGAGATTTATATCATTCACTCATTTTCCTAATGTCCATGGAATACAGGCCCAGTCGCCCCAAACTGTGATCCTACAAAAAGCCTGTCATCCCAGAGATCAGTCTGGTCATCCTCCGCTACTTCCCCTCAATGCCAAGTTTGTCCTTTATTAGGTCAGGAGACCGAAACTGTGCACAATACTGAAGAGTGTTCGAGATGAGGTCTCACCAAGGCCCTGTACGGTTATAGTAAGACACACTTACTCATGAACTCAAATTCTCCTGAAACGTTGGTAAACATACCATATATTTTCAATAATGTTGCGTATTCCACTAGACAGCTGAGCCTGCTCTGGCCTGAGTGGGAACCGTACAGCAGGCTGGTAAAGTGTTGCTGCTGCTGTACAGGATCAGGGTAAGATCTCATTTGGAGTAATGTGCACAGTTTTAATCTCATCATTAAGGCAGTATATTGGAATTAACTCAGAGATTATCCCTCATTTGATTTCAGCCATGAAGGTGTTAATCATAGAATTCCCTACAGTGTGGAAACAAGTCATCTGGCTCATCGACTCCACACCGATGCTCCGAAACCCATTCCCCACTCCCCACTCCCCAAAACAGTCTCTGCAATCTGGCATTTTCTATAACAAATCCACCTAACCTGCACATGTTGTGACTGTGGGAGGATGCTAGAGTGTCCAACAGAAATCAGAAGGCAATAAATAACGTGCTTCATAAAAGATTAATATGCAACACAAGAACACATTAGGAAAATTTATTTTCTTGGAGAGAAGATTGGCTTACTAATAAAAGCCATGATATGGAGGTGCTGGTTTTGGACTGGGTTGGATAAGATCAGAAAGCACACGACACCAGGTCATAGCCCAATGGTTTCATTTAAAAATACAAGCTTTCCCACCACTGCTCCTCCATCAGGTATTAGAGAGAGAGGAATACCTTAGACACAGAATTTAAACAGAGCTGAAAATGTGTTGCTGGAAAAGCGCAGCAGGTCAGGCAGCATCCAAGGAACAGGAGAATCGACGTTTCGTGCATAAGCCCTTCTTCAGGAATGAGGAAAGTATGTCCAGCAGGCTAAGATAAAAGGTAGGGAGGAGGGACTTGGGGGAGGGGCGTTGGA
>NW_025213009.1:15547-22567 GCF_004010195.1 Chiloscyllium plagiosum
ATCTAAGCCATGCTGTATCCACTCAGATTTGCTTTGGCAGGTTTGGAGCTGGGAGTGCAGATTATTCCAGTAGATCATTAAGACTGGATTTCACAACTCCATGTTCATGTAACAGATGGGAGGAGCCAGTGAAGTATATTCTGCAGGAGTTAATTGCTAAAATTAGGAAAGGTCAGGGTATGGTGTCAGGAAACAGCTTGTGGCCAAAGGGATTACCATAACTGTTACTCGTCCGTTTCAGCTCAAGTAATGGCCAGGGATGGGATGAAGTCAGCGGAAGGAAATGGAGTTAGTAACCAGAACAGGAGACAGTGACATCCATGATTTCAAATTTAAATAACAAAGGCAGTGACACAATGAATCCTGTATCATAGCTGAAACTCAGTAGGTCAACCCACAAGGCACAGTGCCAGATCTAAAGAGGGAGAGAAAGACTGAGCAAGTTCATTGTTGTTGCTCACATTGGTTTGAAAAGTGAATATTTACAGAGTAGTTTAAATGCAAAGAACAGTAATACAGTTACACATGGTTCATGCAAATAATAAATGCACAGCGAAACTTACCAGGGACACCAACAATAGCCAGGATAGGATAACAAAAATATTGAATAATGTGAAGTGCATATCGGATCCGCGATGGTAATGACAACCAATAGTATGTAGAAAGAATCCAAACATAAAAGATTAAACTCCTGTCCTTTTTTGGAACATTCCAATCTAATGTTCTCAGATTCTGATCCATTGTTGGAGCATTCCAATCTAATTCTGATCTCTCCTCCCTCGCTCTCTGAAGCTGCTAGTCCGTGTTCGTGCTGTCGATGATGTTTCCACTTATATTATGGGATAATACATTTTCGGAGCACATTTACCATTAAAAGATGGAAACCCTCAGCTGCGATAATGAGAATCCACGGAGACTGACATTAATCACAGTCACTGAACAAACAGGTTCAGTTAACCCCTTTCTTAGATCACTTTGCACATCACAATAGAAGAGAATATTTACTCAGTCTGGATGGCAAGCATGAGGGTTGCTGAGGTAGAAATAATAAATCATTAATCTAAAAATCTTTCTTCCCTGTGTGTGGGGGTATTGCCAGAACATTGCAGGTGTGTATAGTTTCCACCCTCTTTATAAAAGGAGACAGGGATAAAACAACAGAGCAGCTGCATAAAATTGCTCGTCGGGAAATTTCCAGATATCTTTGATTAATGCTGCATTATTTTGAAATGCCCTGTTATCGAGTCTATTCATAATCTTGAGACATCATTCATTACATTGAAACTGCTCCTCAGGAACAGGGAGAAACAATTCGGTCCCCATGTGAAGATACAGAGCGATAGGAGGAGGCCATTCAACCTCTTGAGTCTGTTGCAGAGGGATGGGAAGGGCGTTCAGCCTCTCAGGTTTGTCACAGAGGCTTAGGAGGAGGCCTGTCGGTCTTTCGAGTGTGTTTCAGATGGACAGGAGGAGGCCATTCAACCTCTCGAGTCGGTTACAGAGCAACAGGAGGAGGTAATTCAGCCTCTTGAGTCTGTTACAGAGGGACAGAAGGAGGCCATTCAGCCTCTTAGTGTGTTACAAAGGGATAGGAGGTCGCCATCCAGCCTCTCGAAAATGTTACTCGTACAGCTTCTCATTACTGAACAACAAAAGAACAATCAGTCAGCATGCTTGCTCGATTATTGAGAAACAAATTATACATGCAGCATTCAGATTTTGATGGTGTTGTACAGAAACAGGAGAAAGGGCCTCAGTCAATAAAAACTGAAAGAAATGTGAAGAGGCCATTCAGATCATCAATTCTATTCCACCGGACAGGGAGGAGATCACAGAGCTTTTGAAGCCTGTTAGTCAGAAGCAGAAAGGGGAGAGCACACAGCTCTTGGAGCCTGTTTTTCAGGGGCAGAAGGCGTGAAAATTGCTATTTGCGCCTTTTACTCAGGAGGAGCAGCAGGAAAGCAGACAGCTATTGGACCTGTTACTCAGGATCAGGTGGAGGATATTTCCACAAACCTGTGACGCAGGAGAAGGAGACAATCACTCAACTGCTCGAGAATAGGACACAGGAAAAGGGGAATCCAATTACTCGAAATAGGGAGACAGGAAAAAGAGACTGTCACTCAACTTTTCGAGACTGGAACCCAGGGCCAGGAAGCCGTTACTCAACTGTTCATGTCTGGGACAGAAGAAAAGGAAGCAGTCATTCAACTGCTCGAGCCTGAGACATAGGAAGAGGAGGCAGTTACTCAACTGTTCACGACTGGGACACAGGGACAGGAGGCAGTCCTTCTACTGCTTGAGACTAGGACACAGGAACAGGAGGAAGTCACTAATAGCTCGAGACTGGGGCACAGGGAAATCTGGAGACATGTTAGGCCCCAGGGTTCTGTTACCCAAGAACACGAGGAGATGACTCACTGCCCACCACTATTGGACACTGGGAGAGAAGCGCAATTGGGGCTTTATTAATAGAATTATCTGAATATGTTGCATAAGCGGGCCTTTCCATCCTGCTCAAACATTCTCTAAGGCCTTTACTGATTTGATTCTGATTCCCTCATTCTATTTTACAGATATTCCCCTCTGCAGCCTCAGCTCCATTTGTTGTTCACGTTGCAGATCCAAATGCGGTAACTACAGTCACCATGACTCATCCCACAGTGGGTCTCCAAAGACTCTGGTCTTCCTGAATTTGCACAGCAGCTGAAAACACAGCCTCCAGGAAACTGTCTCCAGCATTTCCACTAACGTTTCAAAACGAGAAATAAGTCAAATATCATTCAAATGCAAGTGAGAAGCCTGATCTGCATCAGTCACAGTCGATGGGATTCCTCATGTTACTGAACACATGATCAGCAGAGATGGACCAACACAGACATTCAGTGGATAGGCATAGAGTATGTTACAAAGATGTACCTCAAAACTGCTGAATACCCTCTGTCCAACATGGAACCCAAACCAAGACACCAGGACGTCAAAGAAAATGCTATGCTTTTTGAACGTTGTTTCTAAACTTCTTAAGGTTGGAAGCTGATGCTCTCAGATGAGCAATATTTAAGGCCAGGAAAAGATGTAGCACAGTTATTCATATTAAATCTGAACAATTAAAACTGGATGTTGGGAATCAGTTTAAAACCAACAAGTGGGAGAGATTTGGGAAACAGAAAGAGGGAGAGAGATTCAGAGACAGTGTTATGGAATGATATGCTCGCAAGTTTCAGAATGCTCAAGTGAAGACATTTCTAGCATCTAGCAACATAGGTTAGTATTTCCGGGAATTATGAATTAATGGTATATTGGTGTGAGGTCATACAAAATCAGAGCCTTGAAGATGTACAGCACGGAAACAGACCTTTCAGTCCAACTCATCCATGGGATACCCCAAATTAAACTAATCACATCAGCCAGCATTTGGCCCATATCAGTCTAAATCCTTCCTCTTCATGTACCCATCCAATTCTTTTTAAAATGTTGTAATTGGATCAGCCTCCACCACCTCCTCTGGCAGCTCATTACAGTATTTGCTCCACACTCTGTTGGAAAACCCTGCTCCTGCAGTCATTTTAAAATCTTTCTCCTCTCACCTGAAATCCTTGTCCTCTTGTTTTGAGGAAAATACCATGGCTTTTCATGCCCCTCACAGTCCAGGAAAAAAAAAGCCCCAACCTACTCACCCTCTCCCTATTTCTTAAATCCTGACAGCACCCTTGTAAGTCTTTCCTGATTCGCTTCAAGATTCACAATATCTTTCCGATAGGACGGAGACCAGAATTGAAAGCAGTGCTCCAAAGGTGATCGAAATAATGGGCTGTAAAGTAGTAATATGACTTTCCAATTCATTACAGTCAAAGCACTGACCAATAAAGGCAAGCCTACCAAATGTCTTCTGCACTATTCTGACTAACTGTGACTCCAATTTCAAGGAAATCTGAACATGCACTCCAAGATCTCTTTGTTCAGAAACACTCCCCAGGACATTACCATTAAATGTATAAGTCCAGCCCTGATTTGCATTTCCAAAATGCAGTTTCTCACATTTATCTCGATTAAACACGATATGCTGCTCCTCAGCCCATCAGCCCATCTGATCAAGATCCCATTGTACTCTGACATAAACCTTCCTTGATGTCCACTAACCATCAGTGTTGGTGTCATCTTCTCCTCTCACCTGAAATTCTTGTCCTCTTGTTTTGAGGAAAATACCATGGCTATTCACCTTACACATGCCCCCTCACAGTCCAGGAAAAAAATAGCCCCAACCTACTCACCCTCTCCCTATATCTTAAATCCTGACAGCACCGTTGTATGTCTTTCCTGATTCGCTTCAAGATTCACAATATCTTTCCGATAGGACGGAGACCAGAATTGAAAGCAGTGCTCCAAAGGTGATCGAAATAATGGGCTTTTAAGTAGTAATATGACTTTCCAATTCATTATAGTCAAAGCACTGACCAATAAAGGCAAGCCGACCAAATGTCTTCTGCACTATTCTGACTAACTGTGACTCCAACTTCAAGGAAATCTGAATATGCACTCCAAGATCTCTGTTCAGAAACACTCACCAGGACATTACCATTAAATGTATAAGTCCAGCCCTAATTTGCATTTTCAAAATGCAGTTTCTCACATTTATCTCGATTAAACACGATATGCTGCTCCTCAGCCCATCAGCCCATCTGATCAAGATCCCATTGTCCTCTGACATAAACCTTCCTTGATGTCCACTACACCATCAGTGTTAGTGTCATCTGCAAACTTACCAACTATTGCTGCGATGTTCGCATTCAAATGATTTATATAAATAATGAAAAGCAGTGGACCCAGCACCGATCCTTGTAGCACACCAATGGTCCCAGCCCTCCATTTCAAAAAGCAATCCTCCACAACCACCTTCGAGCCAATTCTGTATCCACATGGCTACTTCTCCCAGAATTCCATGTGAACTAAACTGGTTAACCAGTCTACCAGGCAGAAAGCTGTCAAATGTCTTACTGAAGTCCAATATAGGCCTCACTTCTTCAAAGAAATCTCAGTCTGTTTAGTGAGACACGATTTCCCATGCTTCAAGCTATGTTGCCTATCCCGTATCATTCCTTGCGAGACAAAATATATGCACACCTTGCGCCACATAATCCTTTCCAACAACTTACTCCTTACTGAATATTCCTGGATATTCAGGCTCACTGGATATTCCTTACCTTCCTTCTTAAATGTTTAATGTAACTGGACCAAGTTCGCAAACCTCCTATCTTCCGGTACCTCACCTGTGACAATTGATGATACATGTATCTCAGCAAGGGGCTTAGCAATCACTTCACTCGCTTCCCACCTGATCAGGTCCTGGGGACAATTCCCCCTTTGCAGGCTTTACGAATTCCAGCATCTCCTCCTCTGTAGCACAGACACATTTCAAGATTTCTTTATTTATTTCAGAAGCTCTTTAGCTTCCATATCCTTCTGCACAGTAAATACTGATGCAAAATGCTTGTTTTGTACCACCTCCATCTTCTGCGGTTCTGCACATCGCCAGCCTTACTGATCTTTATGTGTCCAGAACCTCTTCCGAGTTACTCTTTTGTCGTTAATGTATTTGCAGAGTCATTTGAGATTGTCCATAACGCTATTGGCAAAGCTATCTCATGTCATCTTTATGGTCTCCTGGTTTCCCTCTTAAGTCTACATCCACTGGCTTTAGACTCACTAGACATTGACTTTAAAACTGGAACTAAAATACTATGACGATGATAAATCCATTTTCGATTTTTGGAAAATCCCATCTGATTGGCTGATGTGCTTGAAGGAAGCAAACTGCCATTGTTAATGCTCTGGGTTACATGTGACTCCAGACCCACAACAATGTGGTTGACTCTTAAATACCATCTACACAATTAGTGATGGTTAATGAATGCAGGTCAAATCAGTGATACCCTCATCCCGTGTATGAATACTGAAAAATCCTCGATTCCTGCTACCTCTACTTGACATATGCTTCCTTTTTATCCGTGACCAGACCCTCAATTTCTCAAGTCCTCCAGCATCCTTACACGTACCAGACTTACCCTTCACCCTAACAGGGATATATTGCCTCTGAGTTCTTACATCTCATTTTTGAAGGCTTCCGTCTTCTCAGCTGGCCCATTATCTGCGAGTATCTGTTCAGATCCACTTTAGATGTTGTCGCCTAATATCATCAGAATTGGCCGTCCTCCAATTTATAACAATATCCTTTTCCATCTCTATTTTAATGCTAATATGATTATGATTACTTGTCCCAATGTGCTTCCACTCTGAAACCACAGTCACCTGCCCTGCCTTATTTCCCAAGGGTAGGTCACGCTTAGCTCCTTCTCTGTAATGGAGAGTATTGGATAAGCAGCTGCAGCTTTGTCACTATGCGTGGGTTCAGCAGATGTTGCGCCTCTTTGACGGGAATCTAACAATAAATTGTCTCACTGTGATTTTCGTGGAGAGATGATCTGAACTAAGGAGAATTAGTTTCCTACTGCTATCTTAAGGAACTCACCTCATTAAATACTCACCCCACCCCATGGTGTCCGTCTCATTCAATACCAGCCTGATTCTCCCACCAATCATGGCTGGATATACTCAGCATTGCCCGGATGCTCCTGCATATTCTGTGATTTCTGGCACGGGTGTCATCTTTAAAAGACCAATGGACACATGGTTGAGCTTTCTCAGTTTGGAGCTGCTCGGCATAGTTTACCCCGAGCATTGCAGATAAGGGGCAATTACAACACGGTTTGTCGACAGGGGCATGGAGGGCCTGGTGGATGGCTAGGACAGAGGGGGACAATTCACTTCCCTGAGGGGTCACAACCTCAGACTCACCGCGCATGACCTGTGCTCACCACCGAGCTAGTGCAGTATCTGTAGTCTGAACAAATGTCCAGCAAAACAGGACAAGCAACAATAACCTTCCTCGCTCTGTCAGGATAAGTGTAAACATATTCTTCTGCTCCCTCACACTCACTGTATGTCTGTTATAGCACCGAAACC
>NW_025213009.1:22587-24266 GCF_004010195.1 Chiloscyllium plagiosum
CTCCGTCTCCCCTCCATTTTACACCCTCCCCCCCCCCCCCCCCCCCACACACACACACACACACACACTAATAATACTGTGGAGTTACTCGCTCTGAACACCTCACTATTTCCCCCCATCTACACCAGCACTAACAGCAGGGACACCCACCCCCACTCTCACTCGTTCCCTCCCCATTCTCCCATTCCAGGAGAAAAAGCCTGGAATAGTACAGAAAGTGTCAAGCTGGGTGATGGAGTGCCCGATTCACGCTCCCTCACCCATCTCCCGCCACCATGTGTGTCGGACACTGGTACGAACCGGAGAGGACCAGGACGACTGGTGTGGAGATTCTGAAACATCCACATCCCACCAACCAAGTTCGGAACAATGTTTAGTGAAGGGAAATTCTCACTTTAAACCCACTTTCAGTTCCATTTCCCTCACCACACCATAGAAATCATGGTCCTAATGCAATGTCACTTTTGTGTCGAGCTGGTACAAATGGTTTCCCCACGGACTCGGTGGGCAGCAAGGTGGACTTACAACACATCGTCTCCACCACCTCCCAGTAAGGGAGTGCGGAGGTTCCCTCCTTCACCTCCTCCTGTGAACAGCTCAGATACTGAAAATAATCTGAGATACTTACTGCTCTCCGCACTTGTCCTGGCATCTTTAATAATCTGTACTCATATATGCCTAGACCTCTGTTCCTGCACCTACTTTATAACGGTACACCGTGTTTCATATTGTCTTTCAATGTTGTTTCACTAAAGTGCATCAGGTCACACTGTTCTGCATTGATAGCCATCTGCCATATACGTGAACACTACAACAACTTTTCACTTTCCTCTTGGAGCTCCCCACCATCCACAACAAACTTTATAATTCTTGCAGGTTTGGGATCTTCAAACATTTAAATTGCCCTACAGTCACACTCCACCAATAAATAGTGACACACATCAGACAGACCAAGTGATATATTGATAAGGTTATCGTGGAGCAACAGAAATAAAGACAGACTCTCTATGTCTGCACGAGTGTCAATGTATTAGTGAGTGCCTCCATGTGTCATTATTCGTGTGGATGTATCTCTATGGCGGGTGCGGCCGTCTCTGTGGTATCTAAAGTGATGTAATATTCCCCAACGTGAGTTCTGAGGAAGGGTCATTTGACCCGAAACAGATACAGCCAGATCTGCTGAGCTTTCTGTTGTTGTCAATCTCTGTTGCATCCCCACCCACCCAGACTCCCCTCCCCCAACCCCACCCCACCCAAGGCCACTGTAAAGGTAGTGGTGGAGTATGTAAGCCTTCAGGAATTCAGTCTGGGAGGGATAGATGGCGGGTAGCAACTCACACCACAATCAAAACGGCAGCACAATCAATACAGGCAGACACACACACAAACACACACTCACACACACAGACTGACACAGACAGATACACGCGTGCAAGCATGCACACATAGACACGGACGCAAACCCACAAACAAAGACACATAAACACAGAAACACACACACTCACAGACACACGCAACACACACAGATACACGCGTGCAAGCATGCACACATAGACACGCACGCAAACCCACAAACAAAGACACATAAACACAGAAACACACACACTCACAGACACACGCACACTCAGACACACATACAGACACATTCACACAGACGCACACACACATATGCACAAACA
>NW_025213009.1:28060-30000 GCF_004010195.1 Chiloscyllium plagiosum
CCTCAGCTGCAGCTGGAGAGGGTGGGGAAGGGGTTTCTGCTTGTTGAGAGCTGTGGGCTCCCTTCCCTTCAGTCATTTTTACCAAAGATTAGATTGTTTAAGTTTAATATTAAACAACTAATTAAATTAAACAGCTATTATAAATTATTTGGTGAGTGTGGTGGGGGTGGGTGACCCACTTTACCCAAGTCTTGGGAGGAGCACTGTAGACTCACACTTGCTGGGTCGCCGCCATCTTGGATCCCCCTTCTGCAAACTGTTAAAGTTTAATTGAGCTTGTACAAGCAAGGTAATCTTTCTGATACCCTACACAGGTGTGCGAAGTTGAGCCAGAAGAGAGACCCTGAACAAAGAAAATATATCCCCTTTATACAAGTCAGTTGGCAATGCTACAGATGTTCTGGCCACTCCCCCATAGTCACATGCCATCAAGACAACTCTCAGTCACATTTTACCCCAGGTACATTGGTAGGATGAGATCATCCTTGGAGATAATGCTAATGCCTTAATCCTGGAGAATTGTTATGCATGCGATTTCCTGACTCAGTGATTCCCCAAGACAATGCAGATGCGACATATCTCTGGCCAGAAAGCATTTCTGGATGGAAGAGATTGAATTATAGTTTAACTTGACAACAGCAGGGGGGTAGTAGCAATTGACTGCCTAAATGAAGTGTGAATTACAATGGATAGTCATCTGCATTCTGCAGGCTTTTTTGTGAGACAGAATGTCACCCTCCCCCCCCCCCCCCCCCCCTTTCCAGAATGTTCAGTTTTGCAGTCTAACTCTTTAATATTACATTAATGTCCAAAAAGATATTCCCATTTAATCTTTTCACATTATATACTGAAGGGTCTCTTTCCATGCTGCACATCCCTATAACTTTATCTCATTAAAATGAGAGCTCACTGACAAAGTTGGCTGGATTCTGCCAAATCACTCCACTCCAGACCATATTCCAATATTAATACATATACATTGATTTAATTTAAATTGTAAAGAGAGATAAGTAATTGTCTTATGGATTTGAAGATAGCATTCAACAAGCATGATTTGAAGGAGCCAGAACAAAATTGATGTCAGTGGGTGTTAAAAAGCAATCCCTCCAGTGGTTGGAATTTATATGAAGCTGTTGGGAATCAATCATTTCAGCTTTAAGACATTGCTGTAGTATGTTTTTCTTGTTCTTTCACGAGATATAATGTTTCTTGGAAGGTCAGCATTTCTTGTCCTTGAACTTAGTGGCTTGCTAGGCCATTTCATTGGGCAATTAAGAATCAACTATATTCCCATTTGGAACCATGTGTAGTCCAGACTGCGCAAGGATATTAGTAAACAATATAAAAGCAAAATATTGTAAATACTGGAAATCTGAAACACAAACAGAAAATACTGAGAAGCTCAGAAGGTATGGTAGCATCTGTGGGCAGAGAAACATAATTAATGTGCCTCTTCAGAACTGACAATAGTGAACCAGGTGGGTTTTTATAGCAATCAGTGATGGTTAGTCAACATTAGTGATGCTAGCTTTATATTCCAGTTGCATTTATATATTTAATTCATGTTTCACTGTTTTGTAAGTTGAATTCATGTCCCTAAAGAAGTATCCTGGATTACAGCTTATGCCAGAAACATCGACTGTCCTGCTCTTGGATGCGGCCTGACCTGTTGTGCTTTTCTATGCCACATTTTTCAAATCTGTCGTCCAGGATCTGCAGTCCTCAATATCTCCCAGTAACTTTAATATGCAGTGTTTAGGGTTAGTTTACTTGGCCTAACTATTTTAGATGTTTTATTGGTGATATTCTCTTGGCTATAAATGTAGAAATAACACTGAGCTGATGACTCCATTATGTTAAGTCCCCTTGTGATAATGAAATTGTACTTGTTGGCAGGATTTGATCAACATCCAGACTGTTTTTCAAATAGTGAATAACAT
>NW_025213010.1:0-6589 GCF_004010195.1 Chiloscyllium plagiosum
ACTGCAACTTATCAAGACATCTCTAATCAGCTCATAGGAGACTAGAGTATCTGAAGATTATGACTTCAAAGTTACAGTGGACATAGAGTCATAGAGATGTACAGCATGGAAACAGACCCTTTGGTCCCCCTCAGCCTCCGACGCTTCAGGGAAAACAGCCCAAGCCTGTTCAGCCTCTCCCTATAGCTCAAATCCTCGAACCCAGGCAACATCCTTGTAAATCTTTTCTGAACCCTTTTAAGTTTCACAACATCTTTCCGATAGGAAGGAGACCAGAATTGCATGCAATATTCCAACAGTGGCCAAACCAATGTCCTGTACAGCCGCAACATAACCTCCCAACTCCTGTCCTCAATACTCTGACTAATAAAGGAAAGTATACCAAACGCCTTCTTCACTATCCTATCTACCTGCGACTTCACTTTCAGGGAGCTATGAACCTGCACTCCAAGGTCCCTTTGTTCAGCAACACTCCCTAGGACCTCACCATTAAGTGTATAAGTCCTGTTAAGATTTGCTTTCCCAAAATGCAGCACCTCACATTTATCTGAATGAATCTCCATCTGCCACTTCTCAGCCCATTGGCCCATCTGGTCCAGATCCTGTTGTAATCTGAGGTAACCCTCTTTGCTGTCCACTACAACTCCAATTTTGGTGTCATCTGCAAACTTACTAACTGTACCTCTTATGCTCACATCCAAATCATTTATGCAAATGACAAAAAGTAGAGGGCCCAGCACCGACCCTTGTGGCACTCCACTGGTCACAGGTCTCCAGTCTGAAAAACAAACCTTCACCACCAACCTCTGTCTTCTACCTTTGAGCCAGTTCCATATCTAATGGCTAGTTCTCCCTGTATTCCATGAGATCTAACCTTGCTAATCAGTCTCCCATGGGGAACCTTGTCGAATGCCTTACTGAAGTCCATATAGATCACATCTACTGATCTGCCCTCATCAATCCTCTTTGTTACTTCTTCTAAAAACTCAATCAAGTTTGTGAGACATGATTTCCCATGCACAAAGCCATGTTGACTATCCCTAATCAGTCCTTGCCTTTCCAAATACATGTACATCCTGTCCCTCAGGATTCCCTCTAACAACTTGCCCACCACCAACATCAGGCTCACTGGTCTATAGTTCCCTTGCTTGTCCTTACCACCCTTCTTAAGCAGTGGCACCACGTTAGCCAACCTCCAGTCTTCCGGCATCTCACCTGTGACTATCGATGATACAAATATCCCAGCAAGAAGCCCAGCAATCACTTCTCTAGCTTCCCACAGAGTTCTAGGGTACACCTGTTCAGGTCCGCGGGATTTATCCACCTTTATGCGTTTCAAGACATCCAACACTTCCTCCTCTGTAATATGGACATTTTGCAAGATGTCACCATCTATTTCCTGACAGTCTATATCGTCCATATCCTTTTCCACAGTAAATACTGATGCAAAATCTCCCCCATTTTCAGCTGATCCACACAAAGGCCACCTTGCTGATCTTTGAGGAGCCCTATTCTCTCCCTAGTTATCCTTTTGTCCTTAATGTATTAGTAAAAACGCTTTGAATTCTCCTTAATTCTATTTGCCAAAGCTAACTCATGTCCTCTTTTTGCCTCCTGATTTCCCTCTTAAGTATACACCTACTTCCTTTATACTCTTCTAAGGATTCACTCGATCTATCTTGTCTATGCTTCCATCTTTTTCTTACATATGCTTCCATCTTTTTCTTAACCAAACCCTCAATTTCTTCTCATCCAGCATTCCCTACACCTACCAGCCTTCCTTTCACCCTGACAGGAATATACTTTCTCTGGATTCTCGTTATCTCATTTCTGAACGCTTCCCATTTTCCAGCCGTCCCATTACCTGCGAACATCTGCCCCCAATCAGCTTTTGAAAGTTCTTGCCTAATACCATCAAAATTGGCCTTTCTCCAATTTAGAACATCAACTTTTAGATCTGGTCTATCCTTTTCAATCATTATTTTAAATCTAATAGAATTATGGTCGCTGGCCCCAAAGTGCTCTCCCACTGACACCTCAGTCACCTGCCCTGCCTTATTTCCCAAGAGTAAGTCAAGTTTTGCACCTTCTCTAGTAGGTACATTCACATATTGAATCAGAAACTTTTCTTGTACACACTTAACAAATTCCTCTCCATCTAAACCGTTAACACTATGGCAGTCCCAGTCTATGTTCGGAAAGTTAAAATCCCCTACCATAACTACCCTATTATTCTTACAGATAGCTGAGATCAATTTCCCTTAATTTCCCTCTGACTATTAAGGGGTCTATAATACAATCCCAATAAGGTGATCATCCCTTTCTTATTTTTCAGTTCTACCCAAATAACGTCCCTGGATGTAATTCCGGGAATATCCTCCTTCAGCACAGCTGTAATGCTATCCCTTATCAAAAATGCCAACTGACCCTCCTCTCTTGCCTCCCTTTCTATCCTTCCTGTAGCATTTGTATCCTGGATCACTAAGCTGCCAGTCCTGTCCATCATTGAACCATGTTTCTGTAATTGCTATGATATCTCAGTCCCATGTTCCTAACCATGCCCTGAGTTCATCTGCCTTCCGTGTTAGTCCCTTTGCATTGAAATAAATGCAGTTTAATTTATTAGTCCTATCTTGTCCCTGCGTGCCCTGCTGTTTGACTCGCTTCTGTGCTCAACCGTACCAGTCTCAGATTGATCTCTTTCCTCACTATCTCCCTGGCTCTCACCCCCCACCTTACTAGTTTAAATCCTCCCGAGCAGCTCTAGCAAATCTCCCCGCCAGTATGTTAGTCCCCTTCCAATTTAAGTGCAATCTGTCCTTCTTGTACAGGTCACTTCTACCCCAAAAGAGATTCCAATGATCCAAAAATGTGAATCCTTCCCCCATACACCAGCTCCTCAGCCATGCATTCATCTGCTCTATTCTCCTATTCCTGTCCTCAGTAGCCCATAGCACTGGGAGTATTCCAGATATTACTACTCTTGAGGATCTCCTTTTTAAATTTCTGCCTAGCTCTCTGTAATCTCCCTTCAGAATCTCAATCTTTTCCCTTCCTCTGTCGTTGGTTCCAATGTGGACAATGACCTCTTGCTTGCCCCTCTCCCCCGTGAGAACATTCTGCACCCTCTCTGAGACATCCTTGATCCTGGCACCAGGGAAACAACACACCATTCTGCTTTTTTGCTGCTGGCCACAGAAACGTCTGTCTGTACCTCAAACTAGAGAATCCCCTAACACATTTGATCTCTTGGAAGCTGATGTACCTCTCGTTGCATTACAGCCAGTCTCAATACCAGAAATTTGGCCGTTCGTGCTATGCTCAGAGAGAAGAGAGTCTATCATCTGAACCCCAACGGGCAAGTAAAGGGTCAGGCTTCCTGAACATGTTTCTATATTGGAACAAAACAGTTTGATCTTCCAAATGATTCCATGCAAAGGATTTACTATCAGCTGAAGACATGAGCTAACGTTTATGGCATTATATCTGGGGTAGGTTGACGACATAAAGTACAGTATTTAAGAATTCTGAATTCAAAGTAGAAAAATTCTGACAAACTTCTATTTTTAATAACTTTAGCAAGTTGTGAATCACATACATATTTCTGAAGGAAATGTCCACGGATCAACAATACTGTGGTGCAAAAGAACAGAAACCACAAAACTCTGGAAAAGTGGAAGTCAGTATGCTTTCTGAAGTGACTGACATCAACAGTCTGGAGACCAGGCACCAATTTCAAGTGTCGAGCTACTAACATTTGGCAATGAAATTTATTAGATTTCTAAGGAACATAAGGTAGTTGAAGTCAAAGGGGATATTTGTGAGGAAAGCTTGTTAATACAAAATTAATAAAAGACAATTGCCAGCATAATGAGATGAGAGATATATAATATTCAGAAGGATACAGGGATTGCTGCCCACTTCAGGAGACAGGTATACAATGCAGTAACCCTGACTAGCAATGCTGCCTTCTCGGGTACTTCCTCATTTTGAGCATATGTGTTTGAGGATAAACACAAATTTGCAAATATATATGATAATTAATTGTAAATTGTAATTAATTAATTATAAAGCAACTCTCCAATAAATTTTCAATCATTTTAACAAAATGCAATCATTCACATATTTCACAACTTCAGGGTGTTGCAAAGTGCTTTACAATCAATAAACTGTTTCTGAACAGTAATCATTAGTGTAAGGTCGGAACTGCAAAAAGTAATTTCTCAAGCAAGATTCCCAATCTGCAATGTGTTAATCACCAGATTGGGAGGAGGTGGAATTGCACTAAGTTGGATGGTACAGAGGTCATGATGTATGATTATTTGTGCAGAGCAACCCAAGCACCACGGAATTCATATTAACTCCAATGATTACTGCATTTAACTGACTGCAATCATGCTATTCAATATCTGGGGCCTGATATCATTACTTGCCAGCACTATTTAAAGTTAACCTACGCTGTATATCCTGCACCTATCAAGGAAACAGACAATGTAGGCATCGATATAATTCACAGTTACAACAATCAGCATTGGGCACACAGGTTCTCCAACACAGCACTGGAGGTCATGGAGTAGGAGCTAGAGAGGGAGAGGGATCTGCTTTATCTACAGGGAGTTAAGAGGCACTCCAGTTACAGATAGAAGGCAACACAAACAAATACCAATGTAAGCAAATAGTAGGAGTACAGCTCCGAGGACTTGGATGAGTGCTGCAATAAGTAAACTTACCTCCATGAGTCATTAAGATCAATGAAGGCATCTTCAAATATCACATCCTACTCGCCAACGGCATCACCAGTCTCAATCTGCTCATTGTCCATATTTCCAAAAGTCACCTACCAACAATCTTTGAATGAGAGTTTACACCTAATAGTGATATGCTCTGGCTCAAGCCTCACATCTATATCTCACAGCTTGCACACACTATCAGTAAATCAATCACATCGTTCAATATTATTGCTACACTCATCAACACAATCTGTTTCACTTGCAGAAGATGTGGCAAGAAGAGAAAAGATAGCAAGAACTAACCAGAGTGAAGGCATGCTTGCATGCTATGGCACCTATAAAAGAGATAATGCTGACTATTATGAGGAGGATTATCACTACCATTTAGCCAGCAGCAGAACTGAATCCAATTATGCTGCTGTATGGTTGTATGCAAGTCCGAAGTGGTGTAGCATGGAAGAGCCAGGAGGGGACGTGAGAAGTCTTTGGCAGGTTGGATCAAGAAATACCCTAAAGCTTTCTATAAGTATGTCAGGAATAAAAGAGTGACGAGAGTAAGATTAGGGCCAGTCAAGGACAGTAGTGGGAAATTGTATGTGGAGTCTGAGGAGATAAGAGAGTTGCTGAATGAACATTTTTTGTCAATATTCACATTGTCTTTCTCCTATGTTGTCCAGGAGAACACTGAGATACAGGCTATTAGACAAGACGGGATTGGGGTTCATAACAATGAGGTGATAGCAATTCTGGAAAGTGTGAAAATAGATGGACTGCATGAGATTTATCCTAGGATTCTCTGGGAAGCTAGGGAGGAGATTGCAGAGCCTTTAGCTTTGATCTTTATGTCATCGTTGTCTACTGAAATAGTGCCAGAAGACTGGAGGATAGCAAATGTTGCCCCTTGTTCATGAAGAGGTGTAGGAACAACCCTGGTAATTATAGATCAGTGAGCCTTACTTCAGTTGTGGGTAAAGTGTTGGAAAGGATTAGAAGAGATAGGATTTATGATCACCTAGAGAGGAATAAGTTGATTAGGGATAGTCACCATGGTTTTGTGAATTGACGTTTTTGAGAAGGTGACCAAACAGGTGGATAGGGAGAAAGCAGTTGATGTGGTGTATATGAATTTCAGTAAGGCGTTTGATAAGGTTCCCCATGGTAGCTCTTGCAGAAATTACAGAGGCATGAGATTGACGGTGATTTAGTGGTTTGGTTCAGAAATTGGCTAGTTGTAAGAAGACGGAGGGTGGTGGTTGATGGGAAATGTTCATCTTGGAGTTCAGTTATTAGTGGTGCACCGCAAGGATCTGCTCTGGGGCCACTGCTGTTTCTCATTTTTATAAATGACCTGGATGAGGGTGTAGAAGGATGAATTAGTAAATTTGTGACAATAAGGTCAGTGAAGTTGTGGACATGCGGAAGAATGTTGCAGGTTACAGAGGACGTAGATAAGTTGCCGACCTGGGCTGAAAGGTGGCAAATGGAGTTTAATGTGGAAAAGTATGAGGTGATTCACTTTGGAAGGAGTAACAGGAATACAGAGTACTGGGCTAATGGTAAGATTCTTGGTAGTGTGGATGAGCAGAGAGATCTCGGTGTCCATATACATTGATCCCTGAAATTGCTACCGAGGTTCATAGGGTTGCTAAGAAGGCGTACGGTGTGTTAGATTTTATTGGTAGAGCAATTGAGTTTCAGAGCCATGAGGTCATGTTGCAGCTGTACAAATCTCAGGTGCAGCTGCCCTTGGAATATTGTGTACAGTTCTGGTCGCCGCATTATGGGAAGGATGTGGAAGCATTGGAAAGCATGCAGTGGAGATTTACTAGCATGTTGCCTGGTATGGAGGGAAGGTCTTA
>NW_025213010.1:28312-30000 GCF_004010195.1 Chiloscyllium plagiosum
AAATAGTCATTTCATTTTCACTTATACATGTTCAATGTCTGATAGGATTATATGGCGAACACCCGTGTTTTCAAATAGTACATGAATGCAATGTTCTTACTAGATTTTACATAGAATTTCAAATCTTTACTTTTCTTCCATTTGCCATATCCTTCAAGAGTTTTTAGTCAACAATTTGAAGTCCTTTGTTGACCTAGTGGTGTGGCATAGTGAAAAAATGCAAAAACAATTTTGTCTCTTCACTAACTTCATAATTTTCAGCCCTGATGCTATCAATATAAGTTGAATGGAAATCAAGATGGAAGACAGTTTGAACATATCATCATCAGTAATTTTGATTTTCCAATAACAGCTTTTGATTCTCAAATACCAATATTCTCTTCTCTTCTCCTCTTCTTTGAACTCTTTCCTCCATAATATGTTCTACCAGTTCATTTCCTCTTAAGATGCACTCAGCTCAATGTCTCAGTTTTCCCTAATTCCATTCAGCAAACTTCTTTGATTATTCACTTGTCTTTACAATTAACCATCTGTTAATTTCTCTGGCAGGCTGCTCCTTTCCATTCTACTCCAAATCTTCATTTCAAAGCTATTTAAAGAAGTAATCTTTTTCCATAAGTCTCACAACAACATAAAATAACACAGTTGCTCAGCTTTCTCCTGAGCAACTGTCTCTACTCAGTAAATACAACTTTTCCCATTGATATCCTTGTTCTCATTAATTTGTTGCACTTTCATTTACAAATATTGTGCATAAATACTTTAATTCTTGCACCTTTTCTAGTTTTTCTCCCATGAACTTCTGAATATTTTGTTGAGGATTTTCAGACTTTGGTTTTGGTTTTGCCAATGTTCACTTCGTTCCAAGGTTTGTGGCTGCCATGATTAGGCTATGCACTAGCCTGTGCTTGTTTCAAGTCCTTTGGCATCTGCAAACCTAACTGATATAATCATTCACACATCCTTCCCCGCAAACGTACGTCTGTATTCCGTATCTTAAAATGTTTATTTAACCACTGCTTCTACATAGATGTTAAAAAGGACTGGTGATAAACAACACCCTAGGTCAACTCCTCTTTCAGTTACACAAAGTTTCAACTTCTGGTGGACAACTCTCTGTGATGTTGTTTATCCTACATGAGTCATATATCTCTTCAGTCTATTTTCATGTTTTCACAATCAAGAGCTTAATGTTATCATCCTGATTGTTTTGTAGATATTGGAAAAGCATTCAAACATATTTCCAGTCCAAACTCAATCTTTTAATGCCGATTACTTTTCTCATGCCTCTTCTTTGTTAGAATCCAAACTAGACCGAGAGAAAAGAAGCTGTTTTATTAGTAAATTCTGAAAAAACTAAAAGATAGAAACAGCATATTTCAAGAATATTATGTAAAAATTAAAAACCTTAACTGGTTGTGCTTGAAGCAAGTAATGTTTGTATCAATTTCACTGGATCAGAAGTGCCGGGGGGGAGAGAGAGAGAGAGAGAGAGAGAGAGAGAGAGACAGAGCATCAAGAAATAATAAAAACTGGAAAAGTGGTTGGAATAGATGAAATACCTGAATGTAGTTACAAATCACACAACACCAGGTTATAGTCCAACAGGTTTAATTGAAAGCACTAGCTTTTGGAGCGTCGCTCCTTCTCAGGTGATAGTGGAGGACTCAATCCTAAGACAGAGAATT
>NW_025213011.1:0-2615 GCF_004010195.1 Chiloscyllium plagiosum
TGAAGCAGAGAAATCGTACGCCTGTGCCGCCATCTTTAATGTTTTTAATAATATCTTCTGACATTTCCCTTATGACAGATGTTAAGCCTGAGTTTTCCTGCATTGTGTTCCCCTCAATGGGTATAAATTTGCTCTTTTTCAAACTAATTGAGCCTTCCTTGAATCTGAAAGTTTGGAAAATTTAGGATTATCTTACAATTTTAACCTGACCTGACAATGTAAATGCAGGAAAGGTATCCACAATGACAAAGGAATCCAGAAGGCAGGATCACTGTCTAAGGAAATGGAGTAAGTCATTGAGGACTGAGAAAAGGAGAAATTTATTCACCCAGAGACTGGTGAGCCAGTGGAATTCAAGCGGTCAAGGCCAAAGTATTATATAATTTCAGGAAGGAGTTGGATATAGCATTTGGAGTTAAAGGGATCAAAGAATATAGAGTCATAGAGTTATAGAGATATACAGCATGGAAACAACTCGTCCATGCTGACCAGATATCCCATCCCAACCTAGTACCAGCACCCAGCCCATATCCCTCCAAACTCTTCCTATTCATATACCCATCCAGATGCCTCTTAAATGTTGCAATTGTACCAGTCTCCACCACATCCTCTGGCAGCTCATTCCACACATGTACCACCCTCTGCATGAAAAAAAGATGCCCCTTCGGTCTCTTTTATATCTTTCCCCTCTCATCCTAAACCTATTCTCTCTAGTTTCCCACCCCAGGGAAAATACTTTGTCTACTCATCCTATTCATGCCCCTCATGATTTTATAAACCTCTATAAGGTCACCCCTCAGCCTCCAACGCTCTAGGAAAGAAAGCCCCAGCCTATTCAAACTCTCCCTATAGCTCAAATCCTCCAACCCTGGCAACATCCTTGTAAATCTTTTCTGAACCCTTTCAAGTTTCACGATATCCTTCCTATTGGAGGGGAAACAGAACTGCACACAATATTCCAAATGTGGCCTAACCAATGTCCTGTACAGCTGCAATATGACCTCCCAACTCCTGTACTCAATGCTCTGACCAATAAAGGAAAACATACCAAACATCTCCTTGACTATCCTATCTACCTGCAACTTCACTTTCAAGGAACAATGAACGTGCACTCCAAGGTCTCTTGGTTTAGCAACAGTCTCTAGGACCTTACCATTAAGTGTATCCATCCTGCTAAGATTTGCTTTCCCAAAATGCAGCACCTCACACTTATTTGAATTAAACTCCATCTGCCACATCTCTGCCCATTGGCCCATCTGGTCCAGATCCCGCTGTAATCTGAGGTAACTACATCTCTAATTTTGGTGTCATCTGCAAACTTACTAACGATACCTCTTATGCTCACATCCAAATCTTTTATATAAATGACGAAAAGTAAAGGGCCCAGCACCAACCGTTGTGTCACTCCACTCGTCACAGGCCATGAGATTTAACCTGTTAACCAGTCTCCTATGTGGAAACTTGTCGAAAGCCTTACTGAAGTCCATATAGATCACATCTACCGCTCTGCCCTCATCAATCCTCTTTGTTGCTTCTTCAAAATACACAATCAACTTTATGAGACATGATTTCCCATGCACAAAGCCATGTTGACTATCCCTAATCAGTCCTTGCATTTCCAAATACATGTACATCCTGTCCCTCAGGATTCCCTCCAACAACTTGCCCACCACCGAGGTCAGGCTCACTGGTCTGTAGGTCCGTGGCTTGTTCTTACCACTTCCTTAAACAGTGGCACCACGTTTGACAACCTCCAGCCTTCCGGCACGTCACCTGTGACTATCGACGATTCAAATATCTCAGCAAGAGGCCCAGCAATCACTTCCCTAGCTTCCCACAGAGTTCTAGGGTATACCTGATCTGGTCATAGAGTCATAGATATGTACAGCATGGAAACAGAACTTTCGGTCCAACCCGTCCATGCCAACCAGATATTCCAACCCAATCCCACCTACCAGCACCTGGGCCATGTCCCTCCAAACCCTTCCTATTCATATACCCATCCAAATGCCTCTTAAATGTTACAATTGTACCAGCCTCCACCACATCCTCTGGCAGCTCATTCCATACACGTACCACCCTCTGCGTGAAAATGTTGCCCCTCAGATCTCTTTTATATCTTTCCCCTCTTACCCTAAACCTACGCCCTCTAGTTCTGGACTCTCCGACCCCAGAGAAAAAACTTTGTCTATTTACTGTATCTATTCCCCTCATAATTTTGTAAACCTCTATAAGGTCACCCCTCAGCCTCCGATGCTCCAGGGAAAACAGCTCCAGCCTGGTCAGCCTCTCCCTGTAGCTCAAATCCTCCAACCCTGGCAACATCCTTGTAAGTCTTTTCTGAACCCTTTCAAATTTCACAACATCTTTCCAATTGGTAGGAGAATAGAATTGCATGCAATATTCCAACAGTGGCCTCACCAATGTCATGTACAGCCGCACCGTGACCTCCCAACTTCTGTACTCAATAGTCTGACCTATAAAGGAAAGCATACCAAACGCCTCCTATCTACCTGCAACTCCACTTTCAAGGAGCTATGAACCTGCACTCCAAGGTCTCTTTGTTCAGCAACACTCCCTCAGACCTTACCATTAAATGTATAAGTCCTGCTAAG
>NW_025213011.1:26842-30000 GCF_004010195.1 Chiloscyllium plagiosum
GTGATCATTTCAAACGCACCATTCACTGATGACATGTAATAGCACTGAAGTCAGCAATTTCCAGCATTTAGTATGAGAGCAAAAAGCGAAAGGGAGAGTCGGGGAAAGTGGGAGTGATAGGGAACTGGTGTGATACACAGTGCGAGAAGTGTGAAGGGAGATATTCAGTGGAAGGGTATGTCACAGCAGAAGGGGCAATGCAAGGGAAATAGGTGGATAAGGAAAGAGGAGGAAGGGGAGGAGGTAGTCTGTTAGAAGGACCATCTGTGGCAGGCAATACCATGCAGTTGGAAAACTGAGATTGATGGAGAGTCAAACATCACTGTTAAGGAAAATTGGGATCTGGTTTCCTTTGAGTATTAGGAAAATGTTTTTCATACTTCTTTTATTAACAGGATTCTTGTTCATATTGTACATCCACTCTACATTTCTGTATCTCCATCAAGTGCAGATATTTTCTTTTCTCTCCAATTCATTATCTCAACATTATATCACTTTATGACACTAAACAATATCCAGAACGGTGGGTGTTTTTTTCTATACATTTGCTTCCAATTCAATGTAGAAATGAGAATGTGATTTGATCTTCTACTGCATGCTTATATTACAGAATTTAATTGAATCTTTATTCTCATCACCTAAGTTCTTTCAAACAAGTTTCATGAATGAGCCTGCGTCCATCCTGAAGATTAAAAAAAATGTTCCCTGGGCTCTGACGGGATTGCAGCGAATCTTATAAAGATTAGCTGCAGGCCCACATAAAATGGAAATGTTGCAGTGCACAGTGCCAAAAGCAACTCCAAGGTTAATGATGTACAAGCCTTATGAATAATACATGCAGAGGGCCGGAGTATAAAAGCAGAATTCAGTTCCATGTGCAAAATACTCTTTGTGGCTCCCGAATAAATGCCCTCTTCTGCATCAAGAGGGAAAACTATAGACTGGAATTATCAATTCTTCCTCTGCGACAACGACTGTAGAATAGGTAGAAAATCGAGTTGTGTTTCTGATATTCATTCACGTTGATGATAAGAGTGTGGGAGATGGGGTGGGGGTTAGAGCATGATAAACAATGTTGTGGATGACACAATGATTATTCCGGTCGTTCACAGTGAGGACGAAAGTGTTAGGTTACAGGAGGGTACAACCGGATTGTTCAGATGACCAGAACAATGACCAATATGTGAGATGCTGCACTTTGAAAGAATAACAACTCAAGAGAGTACTCAAACCATGAAGATAGGCTAGATTTGCTTTTGCTTTACTTTGGAGCAGAGAAGGTTATGGGGTGAACCTGACAGAGGTGTATAACAGCATGAGAGGTACAGACAGAGTGAACAGACAGCAGCTGTTCCCCTTAGTCAAACGGTTAAATACAAGGGGATACACGATAAAAATTAAAGACAAGGATATGTGAAATCTGTTTTGAACCCAGAGGATGATAAGCCTCTAGGATGCATTGCCTGTGAGGGTGGTTGAGGAAGGAAACCGTACAAACTTGGCAAAACATTTGTATCAGCACTTCATGGTGCCAGATTTTATAGGCATCTGCGTTATTACACCATTCCATGATATATTGTGAAGCACCACCCAATGGTAATTGTTGATTTGTTCCATCGAACTGTGCTCAATAAGTGGGGAGATTACAAATCAGGATCATCCCATGGAGCATCAGCTTTCACTAAACCGAGGACAGCCCGGCCATCCCTGAAAATATCCAAGATGATTTATATGCTCAGTGTAAGTTTCGTTCAATAAGCCCACCAACATTATTCCTATTTGAAAACATTACTTTAAGGACACCAAAAAACATAGAAACCAACTTTCCTTCATTATTATGTAGGCTTCTCGTTGTAAGGTTGTTATTTATCGGTAGAATAATAAATTCCTTGCCATACATTCACTTTGACAAAGAGTCAGATTTCCTGCGTTTTTCTGCCAGCTGTTCATCACAGTATGGTGGCTTGTTTAACACTCCGTCCACTACCAGTAATACGTACTCCCAGCTAAACTGGCAAATGAGATGCACAGCTGGTACTTTCTCCCAACAGCCACTTGGATAGACCAACACCACCTGGACTGGAAATTCTCAACGGCAATTAATGTTAGACTAGCTCCATTAAAATCCCAAATGAATTTTTGAAAAATCCGATGTCCTCATAATAATTGAACAATGTAACCATGTTTACTGATCTGATGAGTTTGTTGCGGCCTTTGAAGTCGTCTCACCATTTCCATAGCTTGTGAGCATCAAGTGGTGAAGTGTATAACCTCCAAAGTCCCATTGCATCCTGACGTGCATCGAATATAATGTCCATTCACTGTCACTTGTTCAGAATCCTGTAACTGTCTCTGAAACAAAAACATTACTGTTCCTGCACCACGAGGACCACTGTGTGCATCTTCTCTGGACTGCTTTGCATATCATTATTGCCATAGCTCTTTCGATGTGGTCTCGCCAGTACTCTGTAAAACTGTAGAAAATATTTCCTACTTCTGAATGAATTCTGTTTCAAAAACGTTTCAGCATTTGTCTGGCCTCTCTAAAACTTTGATATACGCATTTTTTTGTGTGTGATCCAAGTGCCTGGTTGCTCTGTGCCTCAATCGAATCTCTCCATTGAAATAACTCCTGCTTTCCATTAAACTGCCAACATATTTGAACACATACATATTTTCCATTCTATGCTCCATACACCAATATTTGAGGTTCATTTGACCCACTTATATCTCTTTATAAACCCGTGTTTTCTTCATACACAAATAAAAAACAAAAAATAAGTTAAAGTATTACATTGTCATTTCCACTGGAATTTGGCGACAGTTTGTGTCTTTGACCAAATATTCTGTCTGTATTATGGAAGAATACAAACATTTGAAACTGTCTGTGTCCTCTCAAGCAGGTTCACATGTCTGTATTTTTCCATAATGCAAACAGAATAGGTTGTCGCCACAATTCAATGGAATCGGCAATGTCATATTTTTAGTCCATGTCTAAGCTATAAATTAGCGACAATGCCAAAGTGTTTTGCAGTCCCTTCACTCAGTTCCCATCACTTCTGAAATATGGACAGATGGCGAAGAATCTGTCTGGGTGGAATTGGGGAACAACAAAGTTAAAAATGCAGAAAAGAGCGAGTGAGGATGAGAATGATCTT
>NW_025213012.1:0-751 GCF_004010195.1 Chiloscyllium plagiosum
CAGCAAAGAGGGAAATCTCCTTTGTGAAACAGAGGTTATTTGAGTATGGTGATAAACTGGGTAGATGTCTAGCGTACCTGGCCAGAAAGAAGGATGCCCACAATCTCTCACATCCATCAGAGAGACCGCTGGTACTCTTAGTTGTGATGCCAAAAAGATTAATGCAGCATTTAGGACGTTATACTCTGGGCTGTATCGGTCAGAGGGCTGTGAGGACAGATTGATGAAGATGGAGTCCTTTTTTAAGACCCTAGACCTTCCGGGTATAACTTAAGAGCAGGTGTCCTTTCTAAAGCACCCGGCCCAGACAGATTTCAAAGTGAGTTTTATAGGGAGTTTATAGACATGCTGGCCAGGCCACGCTTGGATATGTACAACTACTCGTTCAGTCAGGACTGCCTCCCATCCTCTCCGAGAGAAGCCAAGAAAGGGAAACCCCAGAGTTGCACTTCGTACAGGCCCGTATCGTTACTGAACGTTGAAGTTGGAGAGGTTTCTGCCTTTCATTGCAAAGAAGGACCAGACAGGTTTCATTAAGGGTTGTGGGTCTATTAATAATATTAGAAGAGTGTTAAACATGGTCCAGGTGTGCCAGCAAGGGCCGATTCCGGGCTTGGTAGTCTCCCTGGATGCAGAGAAAGTGTTTGACCGGGTGGAGTGGCCGTACCTCTTTTATGTCCTGGAGCAGGTGGGTGGCAGTGTTATACAGTGACCTGAAAACAGCGGTTCTCACTAATGGTATACGGTCGGA
>NW_025213012.1:4091-25205 GCF_004010195.1 Chiloscyllium plagiosum
TATTGTCTTGAAATATTTACTGGTCTCAGACACTTCTAAATTTGAGAAATTCAGCTCTGGGTTTGAGTCATTTCACTCCGTTATCATTGAAGCCTTGCTGTCCAGCTATCATTCTGGGCAATCGATATTGCACTCAAATGGACATGGACTCCCAACTCCTCAGTATTTTTATTTTGTTTTTCCTTTTTTGTGGAGTCAGTTCAGTGTTGTGTACACATCAAATAGCAGCAGCGCACAAAGCAAGAGTTATTGTCTGACTCTTTCAGAATCATCAGTCCTGATTTCACAGAGTCCAGATTGGTATGTTGAATCAAAAGTGTTCGGGTCAAGGACGTCACAGAGCAACTTAAGCACATCTTGGGGTGTGGGGTTGGCTGGGGTGGGACAGGGACAGGAGCATGAAAGTGTGGAAAGTGAAGAGTCCGGAGTCTTGGTGTACATATAGTTCCAAAATGTCTGAAAGCGAAATCATTCTTCAGGGACCGGCATGCTGTCATTCATCACCCTTTATTTGCAAATACTTTGGTCGTTTACTCTCGTTGAGTCAGACATTTGGCATCTCAATATCCCTGCCATTCATCCTTTTATTTCAAACAGAGCTTCCTGATTGGATCAGATTAACAGCTGCAATCAGGGAACTCATATCCTCTGAGGGCCACCTGACTGACGTCATGACAATAACAGATTATAACAGCAATGACTTCCGAAACACACAATTTGGCAAATCAGGGAGGGATTTGAAAAGCTGATCCCCTCGTTACTCTGAGTACACATTACGCCAATGACTGTGTGGTTGGAAGCACTGGTTCCAAGAGGAAGGGCTTTTGATGTCTCGATTATTAGTGAGGTTTCTGGGTCTGGTGTAACCGCAATACATTGGAAACATGTGTTATGCTTTAGCTGGATGTGAATTGCTAAAGAGGAAAGAGGAAAACAACAAAAATGGGTTCTGGATCCATGCTTCAGAATCCTACTCTTCCGTACAAACATTTCCTTCACTTGCCTCACAGATTCAGCGACAGAATTCTTTCTGGGGCGCCTTTTTTAAATTTTAGGGATAACTCAAAAACAAATCTATATCAATTCAGTGATACAGTTACTGCCGAAATATCACGCTTATATGTATTATTTGTGATGATCCTTGAGGTGTTTGGACAGAAAAAACATAGTAAAATAACTGACTTCTGACATCTCACCGATATGAATTGATACAAGGGAACAGATGTAAGCATGCAGTAAGTTAATATACTTTCACCAAATATTACATACACAATGCAATAGCATGAATTTACAATACTATTGCATTGGGGGAGAGTGATCTTCAAACGCATTAAGTTTATTAAGTTTGAGAAGAAAGTATTTGAGTCTGAAACTCGGGTCCTGAATCGAAATAAAGAATTGATGCATGAATGAGAAAGGACAGACTGAGGAACCTTAGTCAAGAGGTTCTAAGTGAATAGAACCTCATAGTGATGTACAGAACGGAAACAGACCCTTCGGTCCACCCTGTCCATGCCGACCAAATATTCCAACCCAATCCAGTCCCACCGAACAGCACCCAGCCCATATCCCTCCAAACCCTTCCTATTCATATACCCATCCAAATGCCTCTTAAATGTTGCAATTGTACCAGCCGCCACCACATCCTCTGGCAGCTCATTCCATGCACGTACCACCCTCTGTGTGAAAAAGTTTCCCCTTAGGTGTCTTTTATATCTTTCCCCTCTCGCCATGAACATATGCCCTCGAGTTCTGGGCTCCTCGACCCCATGGAAAAGACTTTGTCTATTTATACTATCTATGCCCCTCATAATTTTGTAAACCTCTATGAGGTCACCCCTCAGCCTCCGACGTTCCAGGGAAAACAGGCCCAGCCTGTTAAGCCTCTCCCTGTAGCTCAGATCCACTAACCCTGGGACGTCCTTGCAAATCTTTTCTGAACCCTTTCAAGTTTCACAACATCTTTTCGATAGGAAGGAGACCAGAATTGCATGCAATATTCCAACAGAGGCCTAACCAATGTCATGTACAGCCGCAACATGACCTCCCAACTCCTGTACTCAATACTCTGACCAATATAGGAAAGCATACCAAACGCCTTCTCCACTCTCCTATCTACCTGCAACTCCACTTTCAATGAGCTATAAACCTGCACTCCAAGGTCTCTTTGTTCAGCAACATTGCCTCGGAACTTACTATTAAATGTATAAGTCCTGCTACGATTTGCTTTTCCAAAATGCAACACCTTGCATTTATCTGAATTAAACTCCATCTGCCACTTCTAGCCCATTGGCCCATCTGGGCCAGATCCTGTTGTAATCTGAGGTAACCCTCTTCGCTGTCCACTACAACTCCAATTTTGGTGTCATCTGCAAACTTACTAACTGTACCTCTTCTGCTCGCATCCAAATCATTTATGTAAATGACAATGAATAGAGGGCCCAGCACCGATCCTTGTGGCACTCCACTAGTCACAGGCCTGAAGTCTGAAAAACAACTCTCCACCACCACCCTCTGTCTTCTACCTTTGAGCCAGTTCTGTACCCAAGTGGCTTGTTCTCTTATTCCATGAGATCTAACCTTGTTAATCAGTCTCCCATGGGGATCCTTGTCGAATGCCTTACCGAAGTCCATATAGATCACATCTTCTGCTCTGCCCTCATCAATCTTCTTTGTTGCTTTTTCAAAAAGCTCAATCAAGTTTGTGAGACATGATTTCCCACGCACAAAGCCATGTTGACTATCTCGGATCAGTCCTTGCCTTTCCAAATACATGTACATCCTGTCCCTCAGGATTCCCTCCAACAACTTAGCCACCACCGAGGTCAAGCTCACCGGCCTATAGTTCCCTGGCTTGTCTTTACCGCCCTTCTTAAACAGTGGCACCACGTTTGCCAACTTCCAGTCATCTGGCACCTCACTTGTGACTATCGATGATATACAAATATCTCAGCAAGAGGCCCAGCAATCACTTCTCCAGCTTCCCACAGAGTTGTCGGGTACACCAGATCAGGTCCTTGGGATTTACCACCTTTAAACGTTTCAAGGCATCCAACACTTCCTCCTTTGTAGTCTGGACATTTTGCAAGATGTCACCATCTATTTCCCTACAGTCGATATCTTCCATATCATTTTCCACAGCAAATACTGATGCAAAATATTCATTTAGTATTTCCCCCATTTTCTGTGGCTCCACAAAAAAGCCGCCTTGCTGATCTTTGAGGGGCTCTATTCTCTCCCTAGTTACCCTTTTGTCCATAATATATTTGTAAAAACCCTTTGGATTCTCCTTAATTGTACTTACCAACGCTATCTCTTGTGATAATTATTAAAGAGGAAGACATTCTTGAATGATTTTCAACATTGTTGTCTTCAGGTCAACAATAAGACAGGACAGTTGAGAATGTGCAGGACTGCCTGACTGTGGATTTGATCAGGAAGCTTTCTGATTCACAACTATTGACTAAGTCTGCATTGGTAATGCTTGTGTAGAGCAATCGGTTTCATTTATGCAATCTCTTTCCAAAGACCACGTTGGTGAGCACATTCCACATGTGTGTGTGTGAGATCCTGTCAAAGACCTTCTACTCCAGGTTGTTGGGGGAGGCTTCCAACTCCCCTGTCCTGTCCTGCACATCGGCGATTCTATCCCTGGGAAGTGTGATGCTGACTGTACAGTCAGGTTTGCTCGGGGTGAATCACTGATCCGAAAGCAGTTCTAACCCGATTGGTGATGAACTTAGTCAGATTATTTCAATTGGACGGGGAGAATATCTTGGAGGCTTCTGATGTACAGAGTGAAGCTCGCTGGCTCTTCACGTCTGGGAGATCCTGCATGACATCAACCCCCACCGCCTGCAGCAGGTGAGGATTCTGCACGCTTTTCTGGACTTTGGGATTCCCCTTCATGGTTCTCCCTTTTAAGCACCTCCATGTTTTCTGGGATCACCTGTTACACTGTCAGACTCCACTTTCCCTTGCTGACCAGCAGGAGGCAGTGGTCAGAGAACAACGCCAACTTGACATTGGTGAATTTGACCAAAACACATCCCAATCTCTCTCGTCTCATTTCACAGGAGAAGCACTGGAGGCTGGTGAACGTCCCTCATTCGGTTAGCACTGCTGCATCACAGCACCAAGGTCCCAGATTCAATTCCAGCCTCGGGCGACTGTGAATGTGGAGTTTGCGCATTCTCCCCAGTATCTGCGTGGGTTTCCTCCGGGTGTTCCGGTTTCCTCCCTCAGTTCAAAGATGTGCAGGTCAGGTGAATTGGCCACGCTAAATTGTTTATAGTGTTATGTGCAATAGTCAGAGGGAAATGGCACTGGGTGAATTACTCTTCGGAGGGCCAGTGTGGACTTGTTGGGCCGAAAGGCCTGTTTGCACACTGTCGGGAATCTAATCTAATCCACTTCCTCATGAATTTCTTTTTAAAGCTGGCAGGTGTTTGACCCTGTAGGCAGCATTCAGTATTCTGAGCCCATTTGATTCTGACCGCCAGGTCAGTCTCATCCTTCTTTCTTCTTTACTCGCTTATTTTCATCTTTATCTTCTCTTCCTTGAGGCGGTGATGCTCGAGGAAGATGGCATCAGTGGTGTCAACGGCAGCAGTGTTGTGAACCTTGAGCAGGAATCCTGGTGTCGGTAGTAGCGTTGGTGTGGTCGGCCCAGGTAGGCAAACCCATTATCTTGTTAGATTACACTGACCTGGTGTGAATGAGACAATGGAACTGACGTATTAAACCAAGAAACCAAGAACCTTGCATCATTCACTGTCAACTTCAGTCAATCCAGTGAGATATGCAAGCCTTCAACTTGACTGAACATTGAATTTATTGTCAATGAGATTTTGCAACAAGTTTTCAGGTGGAACAATCGACCTGAGTTTTAGTACAACTTTTGTTTGAGACGGGTCAATTAAAAATGTGAAAATTAAATATTCATTAAAGGTTTTATGGAACAAACATCCTGCGATAGAAACTGAATTTGAAATATGACAATTATGTTGTTATGTTATAATATTGCTCAGCCACTGCAGTCGGAAATGACCAAGATCACGAGAGAAAAGCAGGTCTGAAGTCCCACGAAAGCTTGTGATTTCAAATTAACCTATTGGACGATAACCCGGTGTCGTGTGATGTCTGACATTGTCCACTCCTGTCCAACACGGGCACCTCCACATTAAAGCTGAAAGTCACTCCAATCAGAGAGATGCCACAGACAACATCAGCACAACGATGCAAAAACCTTATGAGAAGGAAGAACTGACCCAACTCCAGTTCAACGAGCTGTAATCGCATATTTTAAGCTAGTTTGCGGGCATAGATATTTCAGAACTGTTATGTTACTCGGGATATTAGAGGGAAAAACTGGTTTTGTAAAGTTGCATATTTATCTATCTTGTATTTCGAAAATAATTAATCAAGTGTGATTATTTGGCGTAAAACGAGGCCTACAAATTTTGCAGTAGGACAGAATATATGAAAACGAAGCCTCCAGGAATATTGTCAATGTCTACAGGGAAATGGTCACCTCCTTGTTTAATAATTTTGCCTTAGTATTTTTCAGGAGAAAATAAATCACGATGTAACGTTTCACTCATGTCCTTTAGGGAAGGCAACGGCCATCCTTACCTGGTCTGCCCTTTATGTGACTCAGGACCCACAGCAATGTGTTTGGCTCTTAACTGCCCTCTGGGAAGGCCATAATTGCTATCCTTAATGGTGAGCCTCTCATCCCATGTAAGGCCACAGGAGTTATGCTGCAGGTAGGAAATATTCTGATTTGATCTTACTGGGAGTAGATCCAAGCACCACATATTTGGATGGAAATATTGGCATTAGAAGGAACACAGAGTAGATTTACAAGAATGATACCTCTACTTTCAGGGTATAGGTATGAGGACAGACTGTGCAAATTAGGCCTGCCCTGCTCTCTCTCGAGATTAGAACACAGGGTAGATAAAGATAAACCTGGTCGTCGATTCTCGAACAAAGGGAAATAGTCTGTGAATTAGGGACAGTGTGTTCTGGTGAAATGTTAAGGAGCACTTCTACACAGAAAAGGTTGTGGATACTTGGAAGGGCAGGTTAGTGCCACTTGGCATTTAATGCTGGACCAGTTGTTAATTTTAAATCTGAGATAGATTTTGTCTTTGTTATGCATACATATTAAGAAGTAAGTCACAAACACAGGGTGGACGAAATTACCTTGCAGATCCGCCATTGAATGGCAGTTTACGCTTGAGTGGGCTGAATCGCCTGTTGCTATGTATCTGTGATTATTAATCTCTTCCCAGAACCGATCCAAGGCATTGACATTTTTCCAAATGTGTGGTACTGAGAAATGGGCAGAAATCAATTTTGACTCATTATAAGACGTTCACTTTTCAATGGTTTAAAGCTGATCTGCTTCCCTCAATCGTGGCTAAAATCGTGAATTATACTGTTTTAGCAACATTTCCCTCACGTTTGTGCTCTAACTGGATATTGTATGGATTTTTACAAGTCTGCCCAACCTGCCTAGTCACTTACCAAAAATAAAGTACACCTCCAAGACTTGACATTAGGACAACCCCTCCAGAATTGGGTCAGTTAATATATAGTGCCGCTCTTTACCAAAAAGATTAAGAAATTCTCACGTCCTACATTTTCCTGCCCCTTTCCCTGGTTATTTGTATAAAATATGCATAGATGCAGCGCACTAATTGACTGTGAAGAGCTGAAGTATTTAGAATAATGCGCGGAACCTTTATTTAAGATATTCCTTAACAGGAGAACAGATAGACAGAGACTTGCAAGTTTCACTGACAGATTTTGTTTTTAATTCAATGGACAAAGCATTGCTTCGTTTTTAATGACTGAATGCGTGTCCGGTTGCCATAGACACACCCTGCAACACTAGAATAGGAGAAGGCCATTCAGCCCCTTCACCGGCCTGTTACACTCGAACAGGAGGCCATTCAGCTCCGATTACTCTTGACAGATGCCAGCAGACTTGCTGAGTTTTTCCAGCAAGTCCTGATTTTGTTTATGACTTACAGCGTCTGCAGTTCTATGGTTTTCATTCAGCCCCTTCTCCAGCCTGCTATAAAAAGGAGGCCATCTAGTAGGTGGAGAAAATGGCCTCATGGAATTATTGCTGGACTGTTAATCAAGATAGCCAGGTAATGTTCTGGGGACTCAAATTTAATTTCAATACAGCAGATAGTGCAATTTGAATTCAGTAAATGTCTGGAATTAAAGAGGCTAATTAAAGAGACCACAAATCCAAGATTACTTATTGATCCACTCATGTTCTTTCAAGAGGGAAAACTCCATCTTAAATGAACGGGAGCACATGTGTGATTCCAGACCCACAACAATATGGTTGATACTTAACTGCCCTCGAGGCAATTAGAGATGGGCAACAATGCTGGCGCTGGTCAGCAATGCCCTTGCCCCATGACTGAATGGAAAAGCTCCTTCTTGCGACTGATACAGAGGAAGAGGAGGAGTCAGTTTAGCTCAGTTTGAGGTGGTAAAGAGGAGAGGTTGAAGGCCATTCATCCCCTCTCATGTGATTACAAGATCAGCAAAAGGGCATTTCGTCAATTCACACTGTTCTATATGAAAAAGCGAAGGCAGGAGGGAAAGGGAAGGTATGAGGAGTGTGGGTGTGTGTGAGGTTCAATGACAACTGCATTGGGAATGAGTGAAAGAAGGTGAGGCGGAGAGTGGTGATCCTGGGAGGCAAAGCAAATGGACAGAGGGAGAGCCAAGTCTCAGTATTGAGGTTTGGAAATTTGAAGGGATGAGACTTCTTTTGTGGTAACTTCTCCCTCTGAATCAACATTTAAGCCAATATCTGTATTCAGTTATCTCTATTAATTGCCCCATATTTCATCCTTCCCTTATTATTCTGCATTTACTCTTCCCCTATTACTCTTAATCTACCTTTACCTATGTTTAATCCTGTATATTCCATTGTGTTTAACCATCTTTATCTCTCTTCCGCTCAGTTCAACCCTCTCCCTATTACTATCTGTTTACTACTGTCCCTATTATTTTATGTTTAACCGTCTCACGATAATTCTCCACTGAACCCGCTCTATTTAAATGGATATTTGAGATGACAGTCTTTAACTCTGTCTCTGTATTCAGTTTTCTCCCTATTGCTCACTAATTAGACTTCTCATTATTAGTCTCCATTTAATCCTCTCCACTCTGTATTTAACAATCTCATTTTTTCTGTATTTAATACTTTCCCAATTATACTGCATTCAACTCTCTTCTCATTAGTCTCTAATTAGTTCTTTCTCTATTACACTGTTTTACTCCACTTCCTTTCCCCTTAACGTAATTCTCACTGCACTCCACTCGACTTTACACTCTCCCTGTTATTCTGCATCAAATCTTCTTATGTTCCATAAAGTTTAGTAACCCGTCATCAAGTCACTGATTTTACGCATACACAGTATGTGACACTGACCCAGCCAGCACAAAGCTGGTTACTTGAGTGAGCAGAACCCCTGACATTCCTGTTTATAGCTGTCAGCCAGGACCCCCTGACTAGACCAGGTTAACAGTCCCATATTCAATGAGATCCATCCGGCTTACCTCAATATATTCGCTACATTCTCCCCTGTATTAAAACTCTCCATGTACCCCTGTAATCGATACTCTTCCTCTTATTATCGACATACTTCTACCACTATTGCTTTCTATGAAATCTTCTCCCTGTTCTGTCTTCAACACCCCGCTCCCATTCCCAGCATTCAGCTCTGTCCCTATTATTCCCTCTTTAACCCACTCTAATTGTATGTTTAATAATCTCCTCATTATTGTTGATTAAGTTCTCTGTCAATTACAATCGTTAACCCTCTTTCTATCTGTATTTAGCTCTCTCTGTTTTCCCAGTGCTCTTCAATTATTGCCTCCTCCACACCCCTGCCAGAATATGTGTTTTGTGCCAGAATACTGAGAGACTGGGTGTCCCAGCCTCATCATTCACCAAGACACGCGAACGTGTGATCGACGCTGCTCTGTGCTGCCACCCCTCCGACCGCCGCTGGGACTGCAGATCCATCCCAAAGTGCTGATTGCGAAGACCTGGTCCAGTCCACCGATTCCAAACAGTCCAGAGCCAGTTTCCCAAAGCTTTAAAACAGCATTGCACATCCTTTTTTGAAGAATCCTCCCATTTCACCTTGTGCTTCATCAACTGTTTCCACATGTAGGAGAGACGAGGCCCTGAGAGCACAGCCTCAGAGTGAAGGACCAACCTTTGGAATGGCGATGAGGATGAATTTCTTCAGTCTAATGGTGGGTAACCCATGGAAATCATTGCCACAAAGGGCTGTGGAGACCAGGATACAGAGCATATTTAGGAAAGAATTTGTGGATTAGCGATTGGTAAGGGGATCAAATATTACCCACAGAATGCAGGAGATTGGGATTGAGAAATAAATGCCACTGTTGACTCGACAGGGCTAAATGGCCTAATTCAACTCCTAATTTGTATGGCCTTATGATCCAATATATAACAATATTCATATAGGGACACAAGCACTTTCAATATAAAACATTATTTATATTTTGCATGTTTGGTTGAAGCATGCACAAAAGAGCTGGTCTCCAGCCTTTCATTGAATCTTCCCCTGTCTTGTTTCGTTCATTATGCAGGCCTTTGAACAGAAGAAACAGTTCGCCTTTCCCAGGTTCCTAGAAATGCACGTTTGTGAGCAATCTGTGCACCGTGGCCTGCTGTCCGGTTCAATCGCCCGTTTTCATGAGAGGCAATCTCACGCTGAGAGAGAAACATATTCACAACCAAAGGGACACAGATTTACAACCACACTCTCAGCCGTACAAACAGACCTAAACACAGGAATACAGCAATATATAGAAACATACTGACAAATAAAATAAGGAACATACCAAGTACACTCACACACACACGCACATACTTACAGACGCACAAAACAGTCAAAACGAAATGTGGAATATTCTCCCCGTATCTACATGGATTTCTGCTGGGTAATTTGTTTTCCTCCCACAGTCCAACAGGTCCAGGTGAGGGGGATTCGCAATGTTAAATTGCCCACAGTGTCCCTGGATGTGCAGGTTAGCTGGATTGGCCATGTTAAATTACCCATAGTGTCCCTGGAAGTGCAGGTTAGCTGGATTGGCCATGCTAAATTGCCTATAGTGTCCATGGTTATGGAGGTTAGCGGGATTGGCCATGCTAAATTACCCATAGTGTCCATGGGTATGCAGGTGAGCTGGATTGGCCATGGGAAGTGAAGGATTACAGGGATTGCCTGCCAGAATGAAGACCAGTGAGGGAATTGAAATATTGTCAAAGAATTTGAAATGAATGGAATTACCAGGGATCAGATACTTCAACAAGTAAGTAATGTTTGTGAATTCCAAAAACAAACAGACAATGTCAGTGTCGACGCAAGTTTAACTTTTGTAAGCTCGAATTGAATTCCAATCTTAGCAAAGTTGAAGAGTTGAGATTCAAACACCTGGCAGTGGATGAGAAACTGTGACTGTTGTCTCTTTTGACATGGAGAGAGCGCACTGACCTGTCTGTAAACTTCCTTTACATTCTCTTTTACAGGAGAATCACTTTCTCCATCCTGCCCTGTCCTTTTCTCTACTCCTTTGGGAGTCAACGGATTGCTGTTTCTATTCATGAACAGGTGAAACTGGGACCCGGTTCTCAGCTACTATTAGTGATTGTATTCATTACTGATCTGAATGATTAATGTGAATGGATATTTCATCGCCCGAATGAACTGCTATCTGACTGAATCAAACAATAAATAAATACGCTTGTGCAGCAAATGAATCAAACAATAAATAAATACGCTTGTGCAGCAAATTAAACTTAGCAGCAGCCATCCGACTTGATGAATTACATACTTCGCTTCTATGTCATCTGCTCTTCTAACGTTGTAATATATGAATTTTATGACATGCACCAGCCACAGAAGTAAGAAGTTTCCAGATATGGCGAAGAGTAAATTCACAGACTGCTTCCTGTTCTCCATCTCGGGCTCGGTGGGACTCGCTCCCTTGCTCTGACCCTTCAGTCCGTTATGGACTCCATTGGCCACTAAAATGTATCTGCCTCTCAGAGCGTTGAGCTGCAGGATTAAAGCAAATGGAACCAAAATCTGAAAATCTTTCCAAACCGGTTAAGTCCAACACATGCAGAATCAGTATCATAGTTTGGTTTTATATATCATTCCCCTGGAATATTATGAATGATCAAATTAGGTTCTTTAAAACAAATATGAGTGCAGGTTGTTGCTGGTACTGAAGCTGCAGTTCTCTCGGTGCATTTTTTTCAGCTTCTGGCAAAAAATAGCCGCAAGTCAATCACGAGAGAAAATGACGGTGAAACAGAATGAACAGTCTCATACTCCATACAACAGGACAGTGATGATACTGTACACAAGGATGATATTCAGGAGAGATTCTAGAAAGTAATAATATCCCATAGCGTTTGTCAAAAGTGATAGTTGCCATAAGGTCAGATAATGTTATGACTATTAGTTCGCCAATAGATTGCGAGTTGTGCAAGGAGTGAGGGAGCATTTTCTCTTAGTCAGAATGACAATCGTCTCTAAATTAACTGCAAGATGGACAAAGGACAAGACCCTGCAAATTTACTGATCAAATTACCATCCTTCTCAAAAAGGAGGAGGTGGACTCAGTAGGTCGGTTGGGGAGTTGATAAGAGATTGGAAAAGTTCAACCTGATCCAACGTGGTTCCAAGCGAACCACCTTTTCATAGAATCAGAACAAGGATTGGGAGAACCTCTCGGGGAGGAGCTGCGAATTTGAATAACTTAATAATTTGCATGTCTCTTTAGTAAACAGTTTCACAGGATTAAGTTTCCCCAGCAGAACCCATAACTCACCTCGAGATATCTATTTGTGATTAATTGATTTTCTCAGCTCTACTCCTCGATCCATGCACCACAATACGTCTTGAACTAATCGTGTTTCTCCATCCATGGCTTGACTTTGAACAAAGCCAAAACACAAATCATACCCCTTGTGCAGAGGGTCATCGCACGCACCCTCTGATTATAGCTCCTTCCCTTTCATTTAGATATTTAACAAGGTGGAATTAGAAGCAGGATGAAGATGGTGGCATTATTAAAAGCCGAGATCTGAATTACCAGATGAATTGCTCCAGTCTGTAGGTGAAGTTAGAAACCACCAGGTATCGGATCCCTTCCAAGAATCGTGGCATCATTGGACATACCTTAATTTGACACAGTTTGGCTTCCCAGAGTAATCGGATCCAGCCTTCAATGTTGAGTCTCACAGTTGGGGTGGTGAAATCCAAGCCTGAAAATTAGAAGTGTTTGGGGTCTGGAGAAATAAGATCAGGCCATAGATTAGAAGTCCTGCACTGAGAAACCCAACTCCTGAATACATATTCCCAATCCCAGCACCCAACCATAATCAGCCTTTCCACCATCTACAAAGCACAAATCACGAGTGTGATGGAATACTCCCATGTGCCTGGATGAGTGAAGATCCAACAACACTCAAAGGCTAGAACTATCCAGATGAAAGCAGCACCCTTTTGCCTGACATCACGTCCACAAGCATCCACTCCCTCCATCACCGAGACTCAGTAGAAAGACGCGTTCTGTCTACAAGATGCACTGCAGAAATTCAACAAAGACTCCTCTGAACGCAGCTCTGCACTCAAGAACAGAACCATCTAGAAGCACAATGATAGCAGATACATGAAAACGCCACCCCTTGCAAGTTCTCCTCCAAGCCATTCACCATCCTGACTTGGAATAATATCAGAGTTGCTTCAGCACCATTGAGTCACAATCTTGGAATGCATTCGCTGTGCATTGTGGTGATGCTGTAGCTTTGAGAGTTCATTTTGTCACACTTTTATTTCTAAGGGTGGGTTTAAGAGAGAGGTGAAGAGCTGACTACTTGGAGAGTCAATAAATCAAACAGTTTGTGAGGTCTTGGTTTCTTTTAATAGTTGGAACAAGAGTAGCAGCTTGACTGGGCGTGGCCAGTTGTCTCATTGCAAGGTTTCTAAGTTTTTCATTTCATGTTTAGATTTAGCTTTAAACAGTCGCTATTGTTGCATTGAATAAGTGGAATCAGTGGAATAAGTGGAAACCTGTCTCTAAAACAATACATATTGTCCGGTATTGTTTTCCAACTTGTACACTAATCAACTTGCGAATGTACAGAAAAATAGGACAAATTCTTAACCGGGAGACTGCCTGTACTCCTCAGAACGTAAGGATGTGAATTCAGTAGATCTGCAAAGGCCGTCATAAAAACAGATTTAGAAGTCAGTTAAAATAGCAAAGCAACTTTACAAAATAATGAAAGTGGTAATTCATCAGTTCAGTTCATTTATGAAGGAATATAATTAAACAAGTGAAAGCCTGCTATTCAGCTAATATCAGACTTTATTTTAGCAATACATATGTCATACTGGTCTGTGTGTTGCTGAAATGCGATGTTTTGGTTAAATTTCTTTAAATCTTTGACATTCTGCTGCACAGGGCGCCAAATCCTCCACGCACACAGGGTCGATTCTCCAGCCAGGTTGAGTTCCGGAATGAATCAACAACCTTAACATTCGAAGAAAATAACAGAAGCAAAAGTTAGAAACAACAGATAAGATTATAACAACAGACACAATCACACTCAATCATACACTCACACGCTATCAGTCACTTACAGGTGCACGCACAAGATACTGACACACACACACACACACACACACTTGTAGGCTGTTCCCTCCTTTCTTTGCGCACAGGATACAAGAGGGCAATATTCCACTTGCTCAGATAGATGCCAGTGTTGTAGATCCAAAATAACTGCTTGACTCGGGACACAACAAGTTCTGGAGCACATGTCATCGGTGCCATTGCTGGAATGTTGTCAGTGCCACAACCTTTGCCCGCTAGAGAAGACCAAGATGAATCAACCCATTAGCACTTCTGTCTGAAGAGTTTTGTGAACGAGTTCTGCCTTGCTTTTATGCTGAGTCATTTGGATTCCCCATTGTGTATTATTGGAGATATATTTGGAGCCATGATCGCAAAGGGCTTCTTACCCCTCCCTAAGCAGAGAGAGGCAACTGGTGATGAGTTTAACCTGCGGGTCAGCACATCGGGCATGAGTATGAAAGGAAGAGTCCTTCATGGTGACATTCTGATCGACTGGTTGCCATCGTACAGACACTTGAACAATGATGTCAGTCATTATGCCAGAAGTTTTGAATATTCTCAGTGCTCTAACACTGACATGTGAAAGGCTGTTATGATGCAAGTGATCGTGGCCTTACCTCTGAAATACAAGGACTGTACTTCAGTATTACCAGCACTTGAGGTGTCTGACAGACTGATGAAAATGGCTGCATTCTGTGAATTGTCACTTATGACATCAGTGCTCTCATGCTATACACCTGAAAAGGAACGAGTGTCTTCTTCCAAATCCGATAGGACAGGTTCACCGTGCTTGATGGAGTTCTGTAGCATGACATGTGATCTTTGTCTGATTCAAGGATCCATGGAGGGACCTGTTCCCTCATGAGAACTGTGTGTAATCGTGCCAGCGCAGTGAACATTGGAGAAACTCAGCAGATCTGACAGAATCTGGGGAGAAAGAAATAGGGTTAATGCTTCGAGTCCGGTTTGACTCTTCTTCACAATGGCTTCGAGAAGATAGGATCGAGGGCAGGAGTATTGATTCTGAGGGGAATGGGATACTGGGCAAAATTAGATGGATTCTGATACTCGTTAGTGGAACCGAACAAGGAAGGATTTGATTCTGTTTCTAGACTGAGTGCGATCTCCAGATCCAGTCCAGTCCTGCGCAGTGTCCAAAGCTCTCCGGGCTCCAATCCTGTCATCAGACAGATCTTGGGCGCATTACATTTTCAGGGAATGCTTGAGGTTGAAACTGATTCAATGTCGATGCTGCAAGTTTCCAGAAACCATGTACAGAGACTGAAAATGTGAGGGGGCATCATTTATTGAGGATTTGAACCTGTGCAGACTATTTAAATGCTATCCTGGAATGCATCAATTATAAAATGTGTTTTCTGGTACTTGTGCACCCAAAATACACTACATTAAACCCAAGACCTTATTATTTACGCTTAAACTATACTTTCTGTTGAATATCGTGCACAAATTTATTCAATCTGTAATTTTCACTTTCTTTTCCCTTATTTCTTGTTTAGTTAATTCACTTGGAATTGTGGTCTTGCCCTGAGAAAACTGCAGTCTCTCAAACTGCATCAGTCTTTACCTGCTGGCCTTGGGAGCAGCAGATCTCTTTGTTAGAACCACAGAAGTTATTCTGTGGCAGATTAAATATCATTATTTCCCCTATATTTCCTGAACCTCATCCCTGTGTTCAGTGTTCACTCTGTTTGACTTCATGCAGCAGTGAACTGTTCTGTCCAGTTTCACACTCACATTCTGATTTAATGGATTTATTACAATTTGCTTCCTGATCATGAAAACGAAACATTTCACCAAGAAAAATGCAGATGTATTTTTTTCAATACAGTACACTTTGCTCGGTTTTTTAAAAATCCTGTTTTCGTTTTGATATGAACTAAAAAAGATCATTGCCCATGTAGCATGGTTCTGTTCTCAAAAACCAAAATGCATTACTGAGCCTGGATAGGTGGGATGTAATATTTTTGATAGGGTTTTAACTCCATTGTTCCCATTTGCTTCAATTTTGTTGACCAGTGCTCTGACAGTGAGACACATTTTCGTGACTAGACGTCCATCAGAAACTGCAAGGTCAGAACAAAGGAGATAATCGCAATGACACAGAGATGAAGAGCAGAAGAAAGTCTGTGATTTAACTTTTCACCATATCCAGCACCTTCATAATTCTGTGGTCAGTCCAAGTTAAATTACACTAGGTGGAGTTGCAAACTGGAAAGGAACAACTTACCCCAGTGGCCTTGTGCATGGAACAGTATCTCTGTCTCGAGAATTGACCTGCTTGTGGCGAACTGAATATAAATGGAATATCTGTTCGCAGTGGTAACTGAGGCCATGATAGTATGAAACAGGTGGTGCTTCTTTTATATTACATTCCTTACTTCTGTTCTTCCACTGACTGAGCTGTTCATGTAGTTTGTAAGTGTACACTGGATTGCAAATGGGAAAACCTTTAAAATTGGTTGTAAATGTTTGGTCCTATGTTTACAAAGTGAAATGTCCTATTAGAGATAAGCAGATGTGATGCATTTAATAATGTGTGAATGTAAGAGCAACAATATTATTTCAACAAAATGCCGGATAGATGTGTTATGTTTATAACAATAATCCCTCAAAAAAACTGGTGTCAAACAGATGAAAGCTCTGTTCGTTTTCATCCTGGCGACAGATGAGCATGTTTATGGCTGCTAGACGTCAGCCATCTCAGTTGTGTCATATCTCTGCAGGAATTCTTCAGGGTTATATGCTCGGCCCCAATTCTGCAGATGCTTCATGAATGCCCTTTCATCTATTGTAATTTCCAAATTAGAGATGATTTCATATGGTAGTATAATATTCAGCACCATGTATGGGTCAGGAGGCAATAAAGAGGTCTGTGTCCATGTACAACATCTAGCTTGGACTGGTAATTGACAAGTATCATTCGCCTCCCACAAGCAGCAGGCAATGAACATTTCAAAAGGTGAGAATCTACCAATTTTCAATTGGCTTACTTTGCCATTACTATCACTGAATGCAAGACCATCAACAGCCCGGGTCAACCCTTGTCAAGAGAATGACCTCGTCCAAGCATGCAAGTACTGTGGCCACAGGCATACACCAAACACTCTCATTACTGAATACTCTGCCAGCCTGTGCATCATGTAGATAGCATAGATCATGGGTGGGTTGGAATTCTTCCCATGTATCTAGCTGAGTGCAGTTCAAATGCAACACTGAGTACAAAGACTCACAAGGCTCCACTTTGTGCAGGACAACCAGCAGCTTGATTGATAGTGCACATCACCACAATGAGTACTCATTCCCTTCACCAATAACATGCGAGATGACCGAAAGGTACCTTCCACAGGATGGAAATAGTTACAGTCCAAGTCTGTCTCAGCAGCTCCTTGCAAACCCATGGCCTCCAGCCGCAAGATGCATAAGGGCTGCAGAAGCATAGAAAAGAACATCACACGGAAGTTCCTTTTCAAGCTAGATATCATTCTAACTGTAAAATGCATTGCCGTTCCATCACTCTTGCTGGGAGTAAGTTCTGCAAATCTCCCACAAAAAGAGTGTGGGTTTTCCTGTACCACCGAGAATACAGATGTTCATAAAGGCAACAACACAATAAAGAGTACATATGAAAGGATATTGAACACTGCCCTAACCAATAAATCTCACATCCATGTGCACATTTAAAATAATTACAATTCCCAAATCTTCAAGAGGTTACCTCAGAACGCAGGCAGTGGATTGTGTTCTAGGGAATGTCCCATAAAAACAGATAACAGAAGAAATGTTTAAGGTGAAAGGCTGGATGCTTGGTGCTGAAGTTCTGCTGAATTCTGGGCATCAGCTACCCCAGTGGATAATCGGTCTCATTCTTTATTTTGTTGAGTCCAATGAATTTCCCAGCTCCTGCTGGTCTCAAAGCCAGGAGACAGGTCCTTTCGCCTTAGTTGCCTGTGTTGGATACTGATCGATGTGTTTGTGTTCCTTCCTCCAGGTAACTACACGGGAAAGACACCTTATCTTTGAAAATCGATGAAACCTGGAGTGAGTCAGTTCATATTTGTGAAATTGGACTCAGTGCAGAGATATCCAATCCCAGGGCATGGTCTAAAAAGATAGCATTCATTTGCACTGGGAAGTGGCTGTGCTTGGGAAGCTGCATTTTCATTTATTCATCGAAGAAATGTGGGTGTCCCTGGCTTAGCCGACACTTAGCATCCCTCCCTTATTGCCCAACTAGATTGCCCTGAGTCTGGAGTCATATGTAGGCCAGAACAGGTAAGGATGGCAGATTACCATCCCAAAAGGATTTTAATGACTTCTTTTTCTGACAATGAGACTCTTAAATCCAGATTTTTATTGAAATAAAATTCCACCATCTGCCTTGGCGAATGCCAACTCCAGCTTCGCAGAAAAAAATACCTAAGTCTTTCAATTAACAGTGTAGTGAAAAAGCCATTAGGCCATTGTCTCACCTCATCTTTAACATTGGCCTCAATCATAGCGATTTAAGTCTGATGCTGTGACACAGTGATGAGCATTTCTGCCTCAGCACCAGAGAGCCAGTTACATTTTCACTCTTAGGTGACTGTCCGTGCAGAGTTTGCACATTTTCCCTTACCTGCCATGCTGAAAAATAAACACATCCATGAGGTTAGGGAGGATCTGTGGGATGCACTTCGGACGATTGTTTCAGACTCAATGGTCCACGTGAACATTTTCTGCTCTGTACAATACTGGTGATCTCCGTAGTGATCGCTGGTTAAACCATGGGGTTTTCTTGAACCAGTGTGTGCTCCAACTCTGGGAGGGGAATCAGTATTCAGAAGGTGAAAGCCGAGGAGAGAAACTTAGTGTATTAGCCTGGGCAGGAAATTTTGCTTAATCTGAGGTAAAATGTCTGATTCTTAAACGGAAAGTTGCAAATGCCGCATGGAATCAGGGTTTATTTGTTTGTGAGCTATTTTATACAATCTTGGACAGCTGCCAAATATTCGCATTCTTATGATTGTGATGGGCACCCACTCATTGTGCAGATTGTCAGGATGTTTATTGGCGTACACAACGGAGGCACTCAATGCCCGATCATTTGTTCATCCATTCTGAGACACTGTGGACTGATTCAATGTCCTCTGCTAAAGTTCATAAAGCATGATTATATAATTTTGGAAGCATTATTGAGACACCGAAACCGAATACAGCAATTTTGTAATCAATGTCCATGCTAGGTCTCTCCCATTCGTTGTTTTACTGAGATCAGTTATCACTGTGTGGATGCTATGGTCTTATGGGAAACGCCAGCCAGTCTGAGTCACTTATAAAGCAAATGAATTCATCCAACGCCGAGTCTAAAACAACATTGAGTACATGACTGTGTATCTGTGAGAACTTTTGTTCTTCCCATCATCTTTTTTTTAAAAACTACAAGTGATTCATTTAGGGAGCGTGGTTCAGATACTTTCAACTTGATATGACATGAAGCAAAAGATATTTTTGTGTCATTATTCAGAGTCTGGACTCAGGTAGGGATAATATTTGATCAGTAACTTCAAGTCTCTTTTTTCCTTTCTCTTTCTTCCAGTTACTCTAATGCTAATTGTACTCCTGGCTCGGGGCAGGTGTGGTCCTTCGAAATGCAGCACTCGCTATCTGGTGGCCATGGCGGTGTCTGATCTCCTGTTCATTGTTTTTCATTTCGTACTCTACAAATTTTCACGTTATTATTACGCCCAGTGTTTCCTGGACATTACTCCTGTTTGTAGTTTTATGTATACCCTGAACTGCTTGACCATTGATTGCTCTGCCTGGTTCACTGTTGCCTTTTCTTTTGATCGATTTGTCGCCATTTATTTTCATCAGATGAAATCTCAGTATTGCACAGAGAAAACTGCAACAAGTGTTCTAGCAACAATCTGTGTTTTCTTTGCTTTAAAAAAACATTCCCAACTACTTTCGATTTAAACCTGGAATGATCAGCAACAATGTTCCATGGTACTGTTATACCACATCCCGTTATTATAATGACCCACGATGGAAAAGTTTTCAATATTTTGAACAGTTTTTAACACCATTTCTCCCATTCACAATTATTCTCTTTATTAATATTCCGACTGTCAGACACATCTTCGATGGTATTAATGTGCGTAAAGGCCTGAGGGGTCAGGGGAAAATAGACAATAATCCAGAGATAGAGAGCAGACAGAACTCTGTGGTTTTACTCTTTGCCATATGTACCAGCTTCATACTTCTCTGGTTGGTTTTTGTCTTAAGTTTTTTTCATGTTTCTTATTCCTTGGATTCTTCTGCTGCTTCTCTCTTTCAACAAGTCGGATATATGCTGCGGGACTTAAATTGCTGCACAAATGCATTCATTTACGTGGTGACACAGAAAAAGTTCAGAGACCAGCTGTGAAATATCCAGTTATGAAAATAATTCAGTTGATGGACACGAAACGTTAACTCTGTTTCTGTCTATACAATGCTAGCTGATCAGGTGTACTTTATTTCAACACATTTCCATTTTATTTCAGCTCTTTCTGCAGGAGAGAACGCACAAAGAAAAATGGCTAATAGTAAAAGTTTTAGAAAATGAAGATGAGCTAAATAAATTTCAGCGATTAGATAATGTTTTTCAACAGAAATACGAATTTGAAAATGAGCTGTGGAGTACACCAAAATTCAAGGTGCAATCGACAGCAAAGAAGGTGAACTCAGAGCACAACGGGATTCTGATCAGATGGAGTTTAATTTAGATGATTGTGAGGTGGTGCACTTTGGAAAGGCAAGTCAGCACAGGACCGATACACTTAATGATGAGGTCCTGGGAGCGATTCTGATCAAAGAGACATTGAGTTGCAATTTCGTAGTTCCTTGAAAGTGGATGCACAGATAAATAGGATAGCGAAGAAGGGTCATCTATCCTCAGACAGAGAGGCTTAGACAGAGAGAGTATTCGGCCCCACCCCGATCGCACGTTCCACTGTGATTATTTCAACACAAAAACCGGCCAGTAAAGCAATCTATTATAAGATTGAAATGTACTGTGTCAATCTCTCAATAATAACCCATAGGAATCAACTGAATAGTACGTTATGGAAAGCCGTGTACTCTAGACGCTGTGAATATTTCACAAACATGAATAGTTCCATGAAAGAACATACACATAAACACAAACAGTTTCAACATATGACAATATTTATATGAACATAAACACTTCCGAAACACAATATTTCTTATATTATCATGTACAGCTCGAATGCATGACAATATATTAATCCATAACACTTCCAAGACACAGCCGTATTTATGAAAAAGCATGAACAGCTTCAAAACAAAATAGCATTTAAATATAAACATGCACATTTCCCATACACA
>NW_025213012.1:28602-30000 GCF_004010195.1 Chiloscyllium plagiosum
GTTCTTCCTCCAGGCGTCGGGTGGTGAGGGAGCAGCGGTGGAGGAGGCCCAGGACCTCCATGTCCTCAGCAGAGTGGGAGGGGGAGTTGAAATGTTGGGCCACAGGGCGGTGTGGTTGATTGGTGCGGGTGTCCCAGAGATGTTCCCTAAAGCACTCAGCTAGGATGCGTCCAGTCTCCCCAATGCAGAGGAGACCGCATCGGGAGCAACGGATACAATAAATGATATTAGTGGATGTGCAAGTAAAACTTTGATGGATGTGGAAGGCTCCTTTGGTGCCTTGGATGGAGGTGAGGGAGGAGGTATGGCCGCAGGTTTTACAATTCCTGCGGTGGCAGGGGAAGGTGCCAGGATGGGAGGGAGGGTTGTAGGGGGGCATGGACCTGACCAGATTTTACTGCTCCTCGGATGCTGCCTGAACAGCTGTGCTTTTCCAGCACCACTCTAATCTAACCTCTCCCTCTCGCTCAAATCCTTCAACTCTGGCAACAGCCTTGTAAATCATTTCTGAATCCCTTCGAGTTTCACAGCATCCTTCCGATAGGAAGGAGACCCATATTCTAAAAGTGGCCGCATCAATGTTTTGTACAGCTGCAACATAACCTCCTAACTCCTATACTCAATACTCTGACCAATAAATTTGCACCTCGGTACCTTTAAATGGTGACATTGTACATTTTTGCCTGTCCTGCTGTCTCCCTATACTTGAGTACACATGATAATAATCTAATTCTGGGTCTGGGTGGGATACACTTTGGAGGATGGGTACGGATTTGTTTGGGCCAAATGGCCTGATTTGACACAGTAGGGATTCTATGATTTTCTATCATCTATCAATTCACTAAACTGTCACACAAGCGCAAACAACCTTTCTGCATCAGGAGTGTGTCTGTGGACCATGGAGCAGGGAGATAATTGGCAGGGAAAGGTTATGAGGCCCCTTGATGTATCTGAATAGTTCACTTTGCCCTACAACTTAATTATGACCATTGAAATTTGCAGGTCTCATTTCACAAACTATGATGAGTTATGAGAGGAAGTGGGCACACTCAATTCCTGTTCCTGATGTTTCAGGTTTGACCCATTGACTGGAATCCATCTTACTGTTTTCGTGAATTACGATTCACAGCCCCTAATTTTCTCAATGAGTGTCCAGGTGAAATTTCCTCAATCCCACAGAGGAGGAGTTAGAGCCACATTTTGGAAATTACAGTGCGCCAGCTCCAGTCTCTCTGTATTTGGCAGGGATCTGCTCTGTGCTGGAGTGATCATTCCTCTTGCTGTAGTAGGCAGGCAATTATGGCCAACCCATTTCTATCTTCCCTCTCTGCACTCTTAATTATGTTCACAAAGCTGCTCATCTTTGATTCTCTAATCTTCTGTTGTCAGAATGACCTA
>NW_025213013.1:0-2067 GCF_004010195.1 Chiloscyllium plagiosum
GCTTCAGGCCAAATGCAACAGTGAGCTCTCATACTAAGTGCATATAATTAGAAGTTGGAACACCATCCGGGAGAAAGTGAGGACTGCAGATGCTGGAGATCAGAGTTGAAAAATGTGTTGCTGAAAAAACGCAGCAGGTCAGGCAGCATCCAAGGAGCAGGAGAATCGATGTTTCGGGCATAAGTGGGATTCCTGAAGAAGGGCTTATGCCCGAAACGTTGATTCTCCTGCTCCTTGGATGCTGCCTGACCACGCAGCAGGTCAGGCAGCATCCAAGGAGCAGGAGAATCGATGTTTCGGGCATAAGTGGGATTCCTGAAGAAGGGCTTATGCCCGAAACGTTGATTCTCCTGCTCCTTGGATGCTGCCTGACCTGCTGCGCTTTTCCAGCAACACATTTTTCAACACCATCCGGGAGGCCAAGTAGCAAATGCTGCTGCATTGAGCTGCCTCCTGATGGCAGATACACGACTGGTGACACTGCTACTAGAAGAGGCCATATAGTTTTAAATTCTCTGGATCCATTTCCAGTCATAGCTGAAAATATCAGACTTTGAACGCAGAAAGATCCAGTCCTGGCAAAACTGAAACAGCAGGTGGTGATGGATGAAACAAAAGGGCCATCACAACTAGAACTAAAACCTTTTTGGAACCAGAGAGACCGATCACAGTACAGGACAGTATATTATTATGGGGAGCAAGAGTGATTGTCCCAAGAAAAGGTCGCCGTCAGAGACTGCGTGAACTCCAGAGTCATCCAGAGGTTTCCAAAAAGAAGATGTTAGTGAGAAGTTACATCCGGTGGCCAGGATTAGATGCCAACACAGCCACATTGGTGGGACAGTGTCCAGAGTGCCAACAAGGACAAAATTTACTGCTAGCAGCTGCCCTACATTTGTGGGAATGGCCACAAACCTTGGACTCAGTTACATGTTGACTATGAAGGTCCTTTCATGGGCTCAGTGTTCTTAGTCATTGTGGATGCCCACTCTAAAGTGATTGGACGTGTGTAGAGTTTATTCATCAAACACTTGAATGATGATAGAAAAACTGCACACATTTTTTGCAATACATGGACTTCCGAAAGTGTTGGTTGCAGATCATGGGCCATCGTTTGCCAGCAGGGAAAATAGAGTATTTGCTAAAGTCGAATGGTATTTTTCATATAAGGGCAGCTCCATACCATCCATTGTCCAATTGTCTGGCAGAAAGAGCAGTCCTAATGTTAAAGGCAGTCTTAAAGAAACAGTTTACAGCTTCACTCGATACCAAATTGTCCCAGATTCCTATTTGACTATCGGACCACCCCTCATACGACTACACGGATAGCTCCAGCAGAGTTGTTAATGGAGAGCAGACTCCACACTAGCTTAAATCTGATCTTCATGGTCCTGGGGAGAGAGTGAAATTGCATCAGGAATGCCAGTGCCAGACATAAGACTTTACTAAGCGAGAAATTAGATTAGATTAGGTTAGATTCCCCACAGTGTGGAAACAGGCCCTCCAGCCCATCAAGTCCACACCGACCTCTGAAAAGCAACCCACCCAGACCCATTCCCCATATTTACCCCTGACTGATGCACCTAAGACTATGGGCAATTTAACACAAGACAGTTTACTTCAAGGTACAAAATTTGGTGTAGAAACCATGGAAATGGTCCTGCATGGGTAAGAGGTTCGGTGTGAGGTCAGGCCCAGTGAGGCACTAAGTTTGAGAAGGTGCAACAGTCCTGACAAAGCTGAAAACTTGCAAACAGTGCAGTAGCAAAATGTGCGTGGCTTCTCAACTGCCTTTAGAACTGCTGTGGAACCCATGGGTTCTCCCCCTCCATCAAGATATTTGGAAGGTATTTGTGAAGATATTTTGAAATCTGAGATGGACATGATGGTTGTCGATTGACTCAATGCCTTTGCTGCCTGAAGAAGAGAATGAATTTCTCCCAAGACACACCGGGTGCATGAAGTAAGCTACTGTGCGTTACTCACTTCCTGTATCAGAGGCAGAATTGGGAAACCTGACACAGTGTGAAAACAACCCAGGAGAAGCTACAAAGAAAAGAACCAGCC
>NW_025213013.1:29581-30000 GCF_004010195.1 Chiloscyllium plagiosum
ACCGTCACCCTCACCTCCTTCCACCTATCGTATTCCCAGCACCCCTCCCCAAATTCCCTCCCCCCCTCCCTTTTATCTCAGCCCGCTTGGCACACCAGCCTCATTCCTGAAGAAGGGCTTATGCCCGAAACGCGATTCTCTTGCTCCTTGGATGCTGCCTGGCCTGCTGTGTTTTTCCAGCACCACATTTTTCAACTCTAATAAAGACATTTGTCCCATTTGCCTTCTGAATCACCATATCAACCTGTCCTACTATTTTCTGGCAACTGTGGACAAATACTTCTTCCTGCCATTGGATGGCATGTGATGGTGGCTCAGTAATTAGCACTGCTACCCCACAGCACCAGGGACCCATGTTCAATTCTAGCCTTGAGTTACTGTCTTTGGGAGTGTGCATGTTCTCCCCATGTCTGCGTGGG
>NW_025213014.1:0-1271 GCF_004010195.1 Chiloscyllium plagiosum
ATGACAAACAGAAGAGGACCCAGAACCAATCCCTGTGGACACACCTGGTGACAGGCCTCCAGTCCAAAAAGGAACCCACCACCATTACTCACTGTCTGCTGCTGTTAAGCCAGTTATGTATCCAATTGGCAAGCTCACCCTGAATGCCATGTGACCTAACTTTACTAATTAGTCTGCCGCATGGACCCTTGTTGAAGGTATTAAAAAAAGTGAAGGTTTAGCACAATTGTACCATCTTCCATGAAGACCACATATGGAACTTGGTTTAGTTCTACACTGTTATCAGCCGAGGGTCAGATTGCACTGTTATCCTCCGAGGATCAGGTCACACTGATATTAGCCGAGGGTCAGGTCACACTGTAATCAGCCGAGGGACAGGTTACACTGTTATCAGCCGGGAGTCAGGTCACACTGTTATCAGCCGAGGGACAGCATACACTGTTATCAGCCGAAGATCAGGTCATACTGTTATCAGCTGAGAGTCAGGTCACACTGTTATCAGCCGAGAGTCAGGTTACACTGTTATCAGCCGAGAGTCAGGTTACACTGTTTTGAGCTGAGAGTCAGGTCACACTGTTATCAGCCGAGAGTCAGGTTACACTGTTATCAGCCGAGGCTCAGTCTACACTGTTATCAGCCGAGAGTCAGGTGACACTGTTATCAGCCGAGGGTCAGATCACACTGTTATCAGCCGAGGGTCAGACTACACTGTTATCAGCCGAAGATCAGGTCACACTGTTATCAGCCGAGGGTCAGGTCACACTGTTATCAGCCGAGGGTCAGGTCACACTGTTATCAGCCGAGGGTCAGGCTACACTGTTATCAGGCGAAGATCAGGTCACACTGTTATCAGCCGAAGATCAGGTCACACTGTTATCAGCCGAAGATCAGGTCACACTGTTATCAGCCGAAGATCAGGTCACACTGTTATCAGCCGAAGATCAGGTCACACTGTTATCAGCCGAAGATCAGGTCACACTGTTATCAGCCGAAGATCAGGTCACACTGTTATCAGCCGAAGATCAGGTCACACTGTTATCAGCCGAAGATCAGGTCACACTGTTATCAGCCGAAGATCAGGTCACACTGTTATCAGCCGAAGATCAGGTCACACTGTTATCAGCCGAAGATCAGGTCACACTGTTATCAGCCGAAGATCAGGTCACACTGTTATCAGCCGAAGATCAGGTCACACTGTTATCAGCCGAAGATCAGGTCACACTGTTATCAGCCGAAGATCAGGTCACACTGTTATCAGCCGAGGGTCAGGT
>NW_025213014.1:14443-16640 GCF_004010195.1 Chiloscyllium plagiosum
CCCCCATGTCCTCACCTTCTACTCCACCATCCTCCGGATACAACGCATCATCCTCTGCCATTACTGCCACCTACAAACAGACCCCACTACCAGGGATATATTTCCCTCCCCACCCCTATCTGCGTTCCGCAGAGACCATTCCCTCTGTGACTCCCTTGTTAAGTCCACACCTCCCATCAACCTACCCTCCCCTCCCGGCACCTTCCCTGGCCACTCCAAGAAGTGCAAAACCTGCACTCACACCTCCCCCCTCACCTCCATCCTAGGCCCCAATGGATCCTTCCAAATCCAGCTGAGATTTACCTGTACTTCCACACACATCATCCACTGTGTCCGTTGCTCTCGGTGTGGTTTCCTCTACATTAGGGAGACAGGGCGCCCAGTTGTGGAATATTGCAGAAAACATCTCTGGGATACATGCACTAAACAGTCCCCCCACTCTGTGGCTGAGTACTTTAACTCCCCCTCCCACTCTGCCAAGGATATGCAAGCCCAGGGCCTCCTCCACTGTGAAACTCAAGCCACCTGATACCTGGAGGAAGAATGCCTCATTTTCCACCTTGGGACCCTCCAACCCTATGGGATCAATGTAGATTTCACCAGTTTCTTCATTTCACCTCCCCCACCTTATCCCAGATCATCTCCAACAACAGAGAATCAAACCATCATCCTTTGATGTTCAATGGGGTTACTGTTGCTGAATCCTCTTGTTAGCGCGGATGAAATGATATCAGTCCGAGCCCAGAGTGCGGTTCAACAATCGGTAACGTTTATTGATACAGTAACACCGGCGGAGACCAACCGAGGTCCGAATCTCGGCTGTTCTGCTGTTCCCGCGCGCTGCTACACATTATATACCTTTCGTTGTCAGGATGTGAGGATTTTTAGTATGAATGGGATGATGGTTCGCCATCATCGCTGAAGTAGGTGCAAATGGTGGGTTTCCTGCCGTCCCAGGAGAGTTGCAGTGTTCACGCAATAGGGTGCTAATTGGATTATGTAAACGGGTCCGGGTACTATCTGCTTGTCTCTCTCTGTGAGGGCTGGGGGCTAGCACCCCCCTTTGTTCCCTTGGGGTGTTGGTGTGTTTTGGTCTGTCTGTTCCTGTCTGGTGGATGCCTGTCCTTTGTGTCAGGATGGTTCTGTATTGATGAATATGGGTGTGTTTCAGTCAGTCTCCTGATTTGATTCGGAGATGGGTTTCCATATTAATTAGCTCCGGAGTTTCGGTCTATGAGTCATGTTTAGTGTCTGGCCCAGTGTGGATTTGATCTGTCCTCTGGCTCCCATCTCCCGGTCATGTGGGCGGACCAGCAGCTGCTGAGTTCTGTGGGTTTCAGCTGCGGCTGTCGTTTTTAAAACACAAAATGAATTCCTATAGTTTTACCGATGTAGGCATAGTCCCGTGGCAAATGCGGGGCGGGTCTGATGCCCGCTTGTAGTCCCCCCTTTCAGCAAGAGGTTGGACACGTCCACACCCCCGATGCCGATATCTTGAAAGTCGGTTCCTCGCCCGGTACATTCCGCCGGCCATCATGCTGCAGTCATGGGGCCTTTGGATAGTCCCGGGAGATGGTTACATTAACTCGAGCCCTGTGAGCTCACGGTGACTGATCGCCTGCCAGGAGTCTATGGCGTGGAGCATGGTCTTTCTGGCCTTTCGTTTCTTGTACTGACGGCATAAGTGACACGCCACCAGGAACCAGGCCAGAGCCAGCAGTATCTGTATGCCTACAATGGTGTGTGAGATGATTCGGATCCAGGGATGTATGTTTACGTTTGGGCCCCAATCCCACACCCTCTGTGCCCAGCCCTGGGACTGCAGAGCTGTCTCTGTGTCCTCCTCTAGGTCCTTTATATGTGATTGCAACTGGTGGTAAAGTTTCACTGAGTGCCCTACCCGGGTCCTAAGCTCACGTAAGACCTCGGCCAAATGTGGAATACGGGCTTGTTCGGGCTCTTGATATTCCCTGAGGGTGTCCCTGAATTTTTCGGTAGTTTGTATGGACTCGGGGTTCTGTCGTCGGACCTCTGAGATGTGAGCTTGCCCAATCGTGACTGGGCGCCTGGGGGTGAAGCAGAACTCGTGCTGGGGAATCGGGCACTGCAGTCCGTTAGACCAAAATGAGGTTTCAAGAGTGGAAACACAATACCGTCCCCTTCCACCATACCCCGCCCTAGTGAAGTGGGGGCCCGT
>NW_025213014.1:16703-25421 GCF_004010195.1 Chiloscyllium plagiosum
CGCTGCTTGCAGCCTGTAAGCGGCACCCCGTACACAGCGACGTTTCGAGATATGGCTGTGTGGTGAGCTAATCGATATTTGAGGGAAGCATTTTCCCGTATGACTCTGATGTTCTAAATGTGAAACAGGGGAACTGGCCCAGACCCTGGGATAACCATGGGGATCAGGAGGACAATCCCAACTCCTGTCGCCTCACTGACCTCACAGTCGGGAATCACTGGGTATACTCTGGTCATACCCTTCAGAGTCCGGCTGTCAAGCGGCCTGGAGCGCCTCGCGAGTGAGGCCAGTTTGGCACTGTTGATCCAGTCGGGCACCTCCCCCCTTTGGACCTGGTCAAGATTATGCCGGACCTGGGCTACCATCCACACGCTATACGCATGGCACAGCTGCCCCTCGTGGATATGGGCCGTGTTTTCTCTTTCCCGGTCTATAATGCGGTTAATGGTGTGGGTGTGTGTTTCCAGGACTGCAATGCCGTCGAGCTGGATGTATGCTCCCTCTTCCCCCAGGTGTGCCTGGTCTGCCTGATCTGTGAGAGACCTTTGTAGCAGGTCCCTCATTACCCCTTTTAGTTGCTCAATTTTTTCGTTAAGGCCCTGGATGTCTAGCGAGTTTACTACGGATGTCCCCGTGTTGAGTCCTGTGAGAGCATCGTTGACTCTGTCCCGTCTGTGTAGTTGTGTGTGTTATGTATGTCGGTCCGGGAGTGGGTTGCCCCCATGGCGTCTATGGCCCTCTCAATAACCTCCTTCCCCATAATGGCGTATAGGTTGCGTACCTGTGCTGTGCAATAATCCGGTACCCAATGCCCGATATATTGACCAGCACAGGCACGACCTCATGTCGGACGTTGTCATAAAGGGCCTCTCCCTCATCCCACAATACCAGTCCCCCCGCGGGCCCCGGTCCCAGAGAGGGGCACGGCAATATCTCGGGAGTCGTGGTCGGGGGCGGTGTGGTTGGGGCGGGTGGAAAGCACAAATACAAGGAGATTACCGCGGCATTAGTAGGCTCATAATACCCGCTAAGAGACAGATCCCGTGAAGTAAAAGCATCAAAGGCCGGGGCAGAGGAGAGGTCCTCCGGCATGGCACACATTGTCCCGAACATGCAACCCCCCAAGCCCATCGCCTCAGCACGCCGGGCGCAGGTCGGCCGCGGGTCGCGCTCCGACGTGCAGAATAAACAGAGTGTCTGTATGCCCGGGAGGACCTCCAGCCAGGCCTTGTAGAACGCGTTGATCACATCAGGCTTGTCCGTTGCAGGAATACAAATGGCGTCGGACGCGTTGAAGGTAACACCGTAGCAGTAGAAGTTGTCATGTATCTCGAGGAAAGAAGGCATCAGACATAGGGCGAAGAGGAGAGCAGGGAGGAGAGCGGTGCACCGGTGAAGCATGATCTGTGGGAAGAGAGGGAGAGAGAGAGAGAGGGGCACCCTTACCAAGGGTGTAGGGTTGCTGTGTGTAGTTGCAGGTCCCCCCGGAACGGTCCGCCCATTGCGCTGTAAGGAGAAAAAGGCGGCGGTTAGAGTCAAGTCAAAGCGGGTGGGGGGGTGCCTGTCCAGTCGGGGCTTAAGGGAAGGGTTTAAGCTGGGACCAGTCTTTCCATCTGCCCTCTCCTTTCAGGTCGACACAGGCGCAAGTGTCACTGGTGAGGATGATTTTGTGCGGTCCCAGCCACCGGGGGGGCGAAGCCGGGCCGGTTGGGGGCTGCCCTGACCAGGACTTTGTCCCCAATGCTGGGAAGGGGTTGGGCGGGCAGATGCGGTTGCAGTTTGGAAGGGGTTGGGCGGGCAGATGCGGTTGCAGTTTTCCCTGGTCCCTGATGTCCTGCTGGTCACACGCAGTTTGTCTAAGGGCCCGCAGCTGCGTGTCCAGTTTCATTGCGCATCAGTATGCAGGGCAGAACGTCCACCCAGCCCTGCCCTGTCTCGGCGATCGCAGGAAGCGCTGTCTGATGCCTAGGAGGCGGCAGGCCAGTTTCATTGCGCGCCCGGTGAAGTGCGTGCCCTGGTCCGAGTCAATCTGGAAGGGGACCCCCCAGCGAGGGAAGATGTCGAAGGCCAGCACTCTGGCCACGGTGGCGGATGTACAGTCCCGTGTAGGGAAGGCTTCCACCCAGCGCATGAAATGGTCAACGATCACCAGGCAATAATTCTTGCCACGGCTGGAGGGTAGGGGGCCTGTGAAATCAACCTGGAGGTTCTCCCAGGGCCCCTTGGGCTGTGGCTGGTGCGCAAGGGGAATGCGCAGGGGCCGCCCCGGGCTGTGCTGGGCGCAGACAATGCATCGGCGGCAGTGTTTGGCTATGTCGCAGTCAAAGCCGGGCCACCAGCAGTTGGTCTGGGGCCTAGCAAGCGTTCCGTCGCAGCCCGCGTGGTCTGGCTCGTGGTGTAGTTGCATCAAGGTCGTTCTGATGGCCGCAGGGGCCACGACCCTGTCACCATGCCGCCACACTCCATCGGGGTCGCGGGCTGCGCCCTTTGCCAGCCAGTCCTCTCCCTCTCCGGGCTGTGCGCAATTCTGGACGTCCAGAACATTCACATCCCGGACATCAGTAGCTGGTGCTACATGCGCGGGCGGTAGTGCCGCGCCCGCGGCGGCCTTGGCGGCCAGGTTGGCCCAATGATTCCCTAGCTGTTCAGCGGTGGTGGCCCAATGGTTTGCTTTGATTTTCACCACCGCGGCGAGCAGGGGGAGGCGTGCAGCCGCCACCAGGTCGTGGACCGTATTTTCGTGTTTAATCAGACCACCGCCGGCCGTAATAAAGCACCGGCGGTTCCACGCTGCCATGTAATCATGGACTACCCCAAAAGCGTACTGGTTGTCGGTAAAGATGTTTACCCGCTTGCCTGTTCCCAGGCGGAGTGCGGCGATGAGGGCGACCAGCTCCGCGACCTGGGCAGAGGTGTCGCCCCCCATCGTTCCCTGTGCTCGGGTGGTCCCGGTATGGTCGACCACCGCCCATCCCGTTTGGTAGGACCCCACGACAAGCCTACGTGAGCCGTCCACATCCAAGATCAGGTCGGGATCAGGGATCGGGCTGTCGGCCACGCAGTCCCCCTCCGCCGAGTCGATGGCGGCCTGGCAATGGTGGGGTTCCCCCACCGCGATAATCCCGTCAGCGGGGTTTGACCCTGTGTCCCTAATGATCTGAATGGACTGGTCCCGGGGGAGGAGAACCACCTCCCAAGTTGCCCTGCGGGCATCCGAGACCGTCCAGAGGTGGCCCGTGTTCAGGAGTTCGACTATCGTGTGTCCAATGTGTAAAATTATCTGGCCGGACATGGTGACCAGCTCACACACCCGGACAGCCCATGCGGCGCAATCCAGCGCCGCTGCGCAGCGGTGCATGCCCTTCACGACTGGGGACTCCTTTGTGGAGTAGTAACCCACTGGTCTCATGTGGTCGCCTGAGGTTTGGGTGACAACAGCGCTGTAAAAACCCTCTTCGAGGACGTAAAAGATGTGGAAGGGCTTTGATAGGTCGGGGAGGCGCAGGGCCGGGGCGCTGAGGAGATGGGACTTTAACTTAGAATAAGTGTCGTCCTGTTCGGGTCCCCATACCACCCTCTCTGCTCCTGGCCTTCCCCCCTTCACCAGGCGCTGAATGGGTTCGGCGATAGTGGTGAAATGTGCAATGAAAGAGCGGCAGTAGTTAAAAACCCCAAGACGCAGCTGATTCCCCTGACTGTGTCCGGCCTTGGCATGTCGGCCGACTTGCGGTTGGGGGTAGGGTCTCTCTTCCCTGGCTGATGACGTGTCCCAGGTACCGGACTTTAGCCTGTCCGACCTGGGCCATCATGGGGCTTATTTTGAATCCTGCCCGGCCGAGGGTCCGCAGGACGGCGGCCAGGGCTCCCAGGTGGTTGCGCGCGCCCATGGACGCAATCAAAAGGTCGTCTACATACTGTAGGAGGGTGCTCGAGAAGGGGGAAAGGTCGCACCCCACCAGGGTCCGGCTCATGACCCTGTGGAAAATGTTAGGGCTGTTGTGGAAGCCCTGCGGCAGGCGGATCCATGTATACTGTCTGTCCCGCAGCGTGAAGGCAAACTTGTCCTGTGAGTCACGGTGCCGGGGAATGGACCAAAAGCCATTCGCCACGTCCAGGACCGTGAAGATCCAGTGTGAGGGTTCGAGGCCATTGAAGATGGTGGTCAGGCTGGCTACGACAGGGTGCTCTCTGGGGGGTGACTCTATTGAGTGCTATGTAGTCGATGGTGAGCCTGTAGCTCCCATCCGGCTTCCGGACTGGCCATATAGAGGAGTTGGTGTGGACACCGTGGGGCGCAGGACGCCGTGCCGGGTGAGTTCGGCAACGATTGCCTCAGTGGCACGCAGTGCCTCAGGTTTAATCGGGTATTGTCGGTGCGGGGCGTGTATGGGCCCGGGTATCCGCTCAGGAGGGGAGCGGATGAGGCCGCAGTCCTGCTTGCTTTTGGCCCACACCTCTGGGACTAGTTGGCAGACGGCCCCGAAGGCACCGTCCTTGGCCCAGTCCTGGGCGATGGGCACACTGTGGGCAAGTGCAGCAACGGATTTAGTGGACACCCATCTACCCTCGTAGGCGCTCTTGTGAAATTTGCGGGATGTCCACAGGACGCGGCGGTGGAACGCGTCCACCACCGCCCCCAGCTCGCCCAGAAGGTCGATACCCATAATCGTCCCCTCCGAGTTTGGGCAAACCCAGAAACGCACGGGGAGTAAAATGTTGTCTACCTCTAGGAGGACGGCTTCGCTTCGGCGTGCAATAACCGAGCTCCGCCCAACCCCTTTAATGGAAATGGAGTGGTGGGTTGAGGGAAGGTCGAGGTCGGTGAGGGAGACCGACGCCCCCGTATCAATCAAAATCTTGCATCGGCGGCCCCCTAGCGATGCGGAAACCCAGATACGGGGGTCGGCTCCCGGGACGGGGGCCGACACTACTCAGTCTTTGCGTCAGACGAGCAGCTGTAAAAGCTCGAGCAGCTGGACCTGACTGAGTTGATCCTAGTCGGGGGCGGTGGGTTTCGGGCTTGGGTGGTAAAACCGTACGGGCAGCAAGCGCCTGGGCTTCTAGGTGCTCTGTGGCCTGCTTTTTCTTGTCTTGGACATAAAGCTGAACCTTGCCAGCAAGCATAACGTGTGCCTGTAGCACCGGGACGCAAGCTTTCTCGTACCTATCTTTCTTCTGGCGGGCCCATCACTCGCGCTGTACATCCAGCGGGCCAGCCTGAGCGAAGCATAGCCTTAATAACTTTTTTATTCTCGTTGGCTATAAAACGGGTAAGGGAACCCTCCGGCCCCCGATCTAGGTCTTCAGCCGCACTTCCACCCATGGTAGGGGCGCAGCGGGTGTAACTTGACAGAAGCTAAACTAAAGTAAAGCTAGCAGGCGTGCTAAGAGATGTTGCTGGCACTAGCTTATTAATCTCCCTGTCGGGGAGCCCACTCCCTGTAAGTCGAACCCTAGCCCCGCGTGTCGATTCCTGAGCGCGCGACCCCGGGTTTCCGTGAGTCTCTCTCTCACCGCCTAAAGTTCAGCGGCCGTGTGTACCCCACAAACACTGGGCGTGAACCAGGGGCCCGAGTGCAAGGTGGGGGGGGGGTGAATTCAGACCTAACCGCGCCTGATCCTGCAGAGGCCAACACCTCGGGACTGCAAAGTCAATGGGCAGAGCGCGTAACCGTTGCTTGGCCCAGAGGCTCCGCATCTCGGGCTGGTTTGGAGGACTTCCCTTCTTGTAGCACGCGCGCGTAGACCTCCCAGCCTCTACTGCGTATGCAAGGAAGGCGCTAAAACCGGGCTCAACGTACAATGGGGTCCCCTATCTCCCACTGCAGAGGTCAACCAGGAAAGCTTGTTTGGTCGGTTTTTAAACAGGGAGGGTCAATCTGTCGGGGTCTCGTACCTAAAGTCGTCGGTCCAAGGATAGTCCGTCAGTCACAGTAGCCCATTAACAATAAACGACAATAATAATAATCACGCACACATTTACTAGTGTTCCGTGACCCCAATCGCCCACCCGCGAAGGATCACTCACACACACACACACACTTTTAAAGAGTACTCTACCGTTACACGACTGCCGGACTCAGTCTGTTCACAGGTTCAGATAACGGCCGGCAGTGAAGTCCCTTGCGGGGCACTGGGAGACTTCTATGCGAGAAGTAAAAGAGTAAAGATACTCACCCAGTGCTGTCGCAGGGATCGATCAGCCGTCGTTAACCAGGACGAAGCCCCCAATTGTTATCGCGGATTAAATGATATCAGTCCGAGCCCAGAGTGCAGTTCAACAATCGGTAATGTTTATTGATACAGTAACACCGGCGGAGACCAACCGAGGTCCGAATCTCGGCTGTTCTGCTGTTCCCGCGCGCTGCTACACATTATATACCTTTCTTTGTCAGGATGTGAGGATTTTGAGTATGAATGGGATGATAGTTCCCCATCATCGCTGAAGTAGGTGCAAATGGTGGGTTTCCCTCCGTCCCAGGAGAGTTGCAGTGTACACACAATAGGGTGCTAATTGGATTATGTAAACGGGTCCGGGTACTATCTGCTTGTCTCTCTCTGTGAGGGCTGGGGGCTAGCACCCCCCTTTGTTCCCTTGGGGTGCTGGTGTGTATTAGTCTGTTCGTTCCTGTCTGGTGGATGCCTGTCTTTTGTGTCAGGATGGTTCTGTATTGATGAATATGGGTGTGTTTCAGTCAGTCTCTTGATTTGATTAGGAGATGGGTTTCCATATTAATTAGCTCCGGAGTTTCGGTCTATGAGTCATGTTTCGTGTCTGGCCCAGTGTGGATTTGGTCTGTCCTCTGGCTCCCATCTCCCGGTCACGTGGGTGGACCGGCAGCTGCTGGGTTCTGTGGGTTTAAGCTGTGGCTGCCGTTTTTAAAACACAAAATGAATTCCTATAGTTTTGCCGATGTAGACATAGTCCCGTGGCAAATGCGAGGCGGGTCTGATGCCCGCTTGCACTCTCCTGTCAACATCTTGGGGTTACCATGAGACCAGAAACTGAATTGTACTAGCGATATAAATACAGTGACAACAGAGCAGGTCAGAGGCTCGGAATACTGCAGTGAATGACTCACCTCCTGATCCCCCACAGACCGTCCTCCATCTACAATACACCAGTCAGGATTGTGATGGAATACTCCCCACAGGCCTGGATGGGGGCAGCTCCAACAGTATTTCAGAAGCTTGGCACCAGCCTGGATAAAAGAGCCCAATTGATTGCCACGACATCCACAAACATCCATGTTATTTTCACCACTGACCCACAGGAGCAGCAATGTGCACCAGCGACAAGGTGCCCTGCAGAAATTCACAGAAGCTCCTTAGACAGCACTTTCCAAACCCACAGCACATTCTCAACAACCACTAGGGATGAGCAATAATTACCGGCCTAACCAGCGATGCCCAGGAATGGATTAGAATTCATTTAAAATGTTACCCAATCACAACCAATGGTGGGCACTGGTTTTAGGTTTTGTGAGTGTAAGCTGGTCGGGTCCAGGCAGTAACCTGTTTGTTGTGAAGACCTGAAGAGAAATGCTGTCTGGAACAATCTGTCAGTCTTTCAGAGGCATGGCCTACATACATAGCATCACACAGACACTGACCTTCATATACCAGATTACTCACGCGGGAGAGAGGTGGAAGCGATTTAAAGTGAATTTGTATCTGGACTGAAAAATATTTGAAAACACAGTTAAAATATTTTCATGAAAATAATTTGGTAAGGAAGTTAGTATCTGAATGAGATATTTTCAAAGTGCTTGAACTTTATAATAATTTGATCTGGGTGTGATAACCAGGCACATTTGTGCACTTTGTGTTCAACATATTTCAGTCTGAAAGTTAAACCAAACAAATGGGTGGACCTGTGTTTATTGGACAAATAAAGTGGACACGGTTAGTATTGAAGAACAATCATTGGACACGAAAGGTTATCTCTGATTTCTTTTCACAGATGCTGCTGAGCTTTTCCAACAAGTTTTGCTTTTGTTTCTGATTTAAAACATCTGCTGATATGCACTGGGTATGGCTGATGAGGGATTCAATGTAAGACCCCATGTGCTGCAGTATTCCATCACCTTTGTAACACCTTCATAGAATATGGAACATAGAACATAGAGCAGTACAGCACAGAACAGGACCTTCAGCCCACGATGTTGTGCCGACATTGATCCTCATGTAAGATAAACCTAACGTACGAACCCTCAAATTAAGATCTGGTCCAGGGGGCAGAATTACAGAGCCTTTCTTGGTCAGTGCATTGAGTGTAGGAGTGTGGTTGTACATGACATTGATTAGGCCACTTTTGAAATATTACATTCAGTTCTGGTCTCCCTGCTACAGGAAAGATCTTGTTAAAGTTGAAATGTTGCAGAAAAGATTTATAAGGATGTTACTGGGGCTCAAGGGTTTGAGATATCGGAGGCTGAGGGGTGACCTCATAGAGGTTTGTAAAATCATCAAGGGAATGGAGAGAGTGATTGGCAAGGTCTTTTCTCCAGGGAAGAGGAATTCAAAACGAGAGCGCACAGGTTTCAGTTGAGATGGGAAAATTTAAAAGGACATAAGTGGCAACTTTTCTTGTACAGAAGTTGGTGTGTGCATGGAATGAGCTGCCAGAGGAAGTGGTGGAGGCTGGTACACTTACAGCATTTGGAAAGGTATCTGGATGGGTATAGGAATAGGAACGGTTTAGAGGGATATGGGCCA
>NW_025213014.1:29066-30000 GCF_004010195.1 Chiloscyllium plagiosum
CTCTCTGCCTTCCCCCGACTCCCTCTCCCCACACTCTCTTTCTCTACCCCATGTATACTCTCCCCTATCACACTCTCTACCCACCCATTTTACCCCCTTCCCCACCCCATGTGCACTCTCCCCTATCATACACCCACCACCCATTTAGTCCCCATTCCCCACCCCATGTGTCCTCTATGTTGCCATTCTGACAGCTGTAGCTCAGTAGTTAATCCCTTTTGCCTCTCCGTCTCAATTTATGGCTTAACACCCATGAGGATCTCTCGGTGTAATTGATGCTCCAGTTATGTACTGAGGCCACAGTGCTGGACTGTCAGTCTTCCAGTGAAGACATTCAGCTGAATCCACACTTATCTGCTTGGGAATTGATCGGTCAAGAGGTGGAGGAATCTCATTCCAAATTCCATCGCTCAGCCAATATTACTGTAAAAACTGCCATTTGTCTTCGTTCTATTAGTGGGGCCTCTCTATATGATCATTGGCTGCTGAATTTCCATTATTACACATGAAAAATATCCCGTTGTCTGTAAAGTTCCTTGTATCATTCTATGGTCCTGGGTGATGTGAGACTAATGCTATTCCTCCCTCAAACATTCCCTGACAACTATGGCAAGCCTCCCAGCACAAAGCCTGGGATCTCCCTTCGTAAATTCCAAAATCCTTCCGACTTCTGTCATTTCCCAAATGAATTTAGCAACTCCCCCTGTTCGGTGAGCGTTTCGGTTACAATGGTTTTCACTTGCCAAAGGGCTGCCTACAACCCTTTGTCTGCATGGGAGCTGTCATCAGTTCGATTCTATACACAAGGCCGGTGTTGCTCAGATCGCAGCATTGCTATCCCACCTTGAGAGCTTCGGTTCTGAGGAAGATGATCAATGGCGATAAATCACAGGGGAGGCAACAGCCCAATGGTATTAGCGCTAGACTATTAATC